>NC_059390.1:1302500-1407500 GCF_019703515.2 Myxocyprinus asiaticus
AGGGGCAGAATTTGGCATCCATGGAGCCAACCTGCCTTGTGACAACAGTCCAGGGCCTCGTTTCCCAATAACGATTGATCTTAGCGGTTAAGAGCGTTTTCTAAGAGCGATTTTATGAATGTTCGTTATTTCTTACGTGCGTTTGCCAAAACTGCACTTAATGTGCGAGGACACGCTTTAAGTGCTACTTAAGAGAGTCGCTGTCCATGTGACAGTGCTGAAATGTGACCGTACGGTGCTGCTTGTCATTGTAACTTCATTATATTTGTATATAGTTGCCTCCGCTTCTGAGACCGTCAATCCGCGCATCTTATCACGTGACTCTCTGTGCATGACACCGCGGAGACTCACAGTATGTGGAGACTCATGCTACTCTCTGCGATCCATGCACAACTTACCACATGCCCCACCGAGAGCAAGAACCCCTAATAGTATAGAGTGTAGCTAAATTGTATCAGGTGTAATTTTGCGTTTGTCCTGCAGGTGTCTGCTGAAGTCTATGTGCTTACGATGTTCTTAGCGCTGAACTATTACTCCAGAGCACTCGTAAATCTATGAGCATTTTCAAGTACTGCTTCAGTCACGATGCTTTTGGGAAATGATACCCAGGCTGGTGGTGGTGTAATGGTGTGGGGAATGTTTTCTTGGCCCGTTAATACCAATAAATCATCGCTTGAATGCTACACCCTATTTGAGGATTGTTGCTGACCATGTGCATTGCCACAATTTACCCATCTTCTAATGGCTACTTCCAGCATGATAATGCACCATGTCACAACATAGTCACAAAGTAAAAACATCTCAAACTGGTTTCATGAACATGACAATGAGTTCACTGTTCTTCAGTGGCCTTCCCAGTCACCAGATCTGAATCCAATAGAACAGCTTTGGGATGTGGTAGAATGGGAGATTCGCAGCATGAATGTGCAGCTGACAAATCTACTGAAATTGCATGATGCAATCATGTCAACAAGGACCAGAATCTCTAAGGAATGTTTTCAACATCTTGTGGAATCCATGCCACAAAGAATTTAGGCTGCTTTGAGAGCAAGGTGAGGCTCTACAAAGTATTAGTATAGTGTCCCTATTAAAGTGCTCATGAGTGCATATATATATATATATATAGTAAATACAGTGGTCCTCAAAAAAGCAAGTGTCATTTATTTAATAGATAGCACAAGCACACTTTTCAAGCAAGACATCTGACAAAAGTATGTTTGTTAGGTTTGAATTGATTAAACAATAACAACAACTAATAAAACCAATTGTGAAATGTTTTGCTTGGAAAGTGTGACTTAAAGGGACAGTTCACCCAAAAATGAAAATTCTCTCTGTTTATGACTTTCCTCTGCAGAACACAAATGAAGATTTTTAGAAGAATATTTCAGCTCTGTAGGTCCATACAATGCAAGTGAATGGTGACCAGAACTTTGTAGCTCAAAAAAGCACATAAAGGCAGCATATAAGTAATCCATAAGACTCCAGTGGTTTAATCCATGTCTTCTGAAGTGATATGATAGGTGTGGGTGAGAAACAGATCAATATATAAGTCCCTTTTTACTATAAATTCTCCTCCCTGCCCAGTAGGTGGTCATATGCAAGAAGAACGCAAATAGCTAAAAACACAAGAAGAATGTGAAAGTGAAAGTGGAGATTTAATGTAAAAATTACCTTCAATATTGATCTGTTTCTTACCCACAACTATTATATCGCTTCTGAAAACATGGATTAAACCACTGAAGTTGTACGGATTACTTTCATGCTGTATTTGTGTGCTTTTTGGAGCTTCAAATTTCTGGTCACCATTCACTAGCATTGTATGGACCTACAGAGCTGAAATGTTGTTATAAAAATCTTCATTTGTGTTCTGCAGAGGAAAGAAAGTCATACACATCTGGGATGGCATGAGGGTGAGTAAATGATGAGAGAATTATCATTTTTGGGTAAACTAAAACCCTAAATTGTTTTTGGCGGCACTGTATATTTTTCATCTCTCTTTGTGCTATCAGGTGCGCTCTGCAGCCGCGGTCCAGTCGTATCCCGGTGCGGAAGGACAATCAGTCGGCTGTCCCCCCTGTCTCAGGCTGCTCCGAGACCCTGAGAGTCTGGAAACTGATCAAGCCCGACATCAAAAAACACCTGGCAGGTCAGACAAGATTATGTTTACACACATTCACTTATAGTGGAAGTCTATTGGGCAAGACACTGCACCGGAATAAACATTAAAATACATTGAACGTATCACCACAAGACTTAAATATTCTACATTTGTTTACATGTGATTTGACCATGTCTGTGCCAAGTTATGGAACATGTAAAGCCAGGAAAGTTATAATAAACCCTAAACTGGTTGAATGTAGTGTATAGTGTTGCTGTTGCTGCATGTTTTCGTGTTAATCAGAGATGTGTGTTTGGTGTGTTAGGTGTGGCTGGGAAAGATGGTTCTTCTCTGCGTCTGACCCCTAAAGTTCTTCTGAGGAACCAGAGTTCAGGAGGCGCCACCAATAAAACACCTGCCACAGATACACACGCAAACAGGTAACACACAAGCAGACATCAAAAGTGTTCGTTTCTAAATGAAACCTACAAGATTGTTTTGACCTGTAACTCTAAACACTAAACCCTCGTGTCTCAACAGATCACTGCAGACGTGAGACGTTCAGTGTGTGGGTGACTTTGAATCTACTCACAGCGGTCTGAGCATCTCTACACACACACACGGATATGGTCTTCATGTTAAACTGTGCTTGAAGAAGAGTCATCCCATTAGTGAGGCTGAAACAGTTTGAAGAGTTTTGTGTCTGCAGACTCTCAAAGACATCATACAACCAGTAAAATGAACTATTAAACCCGGAGATGCCCACACTAGCACAATAACACTAAAGTCATCTCTTAGGGGGTCTGGGTAGCTCAGCGAGTATTGTCGCTGACTATCACCCCTGGAGTCGCTAGTTTGAATCCAGGGCGCGCTGAGTGACTCCAGCTAGGTCTCCTAAGCAACCAAATTGGCCCGGTTGCTAGGGAGGGTAGAGTCACATGGGGTAACCTCCTTGTGGTCGCTATAAAGTGGTTCTCGCTCTCGGTGGGGCGCGTGGTGAGTTGTACGTGGATGCCGCGGAGAATAGCGTGAAGCCTCCACATGCACTACGTCTCCGCGGTAACGCGCTCAACAAGCCACGTGATAAGATGCGCAGATTGACGGTCTCAGACGCGGAGGCAACTGAGATTCGTCCTCCACCACCCGGATTGAGGCGAGTCACTACACCACCACGGGGACTTAGAGCGCACTGGGAATTGGGCATTCCAAATTGGGGAGAAAAAAAAAGTAATCTCATAAAGGAATATTCCGGGTTCAATACAAGTTATGTTCAATCAACAGCATTTGTGTCATAATGTTGATTAGCACAGAAATTAATTTTGACTCGTCCCTCCTTTTCTGTAAATCTGTGTTCCAGTGAGACACTTACAATGGAAGTCAATGGGGTCAATAATCTGTAAACATTAAAATACTCACTGTTTCAAAAGTATAGACACAAGACATAAACAATATGTGTGTTAACATGATTTTACTGTCATAAAATCACTTACCGCATCTGTGGAAAGTTAAAGCCTGTTTTACAACTTCGGTGCATCACGACGTAATGCTGTAATGCCGTAAACCTGAAAACGATCATTTTAAACTAGACACGTTCACAAGTAATTGATTAATTGAGTACTCGTTCAGCTTTAAATATTTGACTTGTAAAAACAGTACTTGAATATTGCAGTTTGATTTTCCTGTGTGCAACAATGAATTTTCTTATCTCAGCTAAATTTTGCCATCACGGCTCAACGCATTGTGTGGTGCTGTGCATGCATGACATTGATCGCGCATTATTTAAAGTGATTGTATCTCTTCAGAAGACTTGGAATGTATGTTTCTGAGTGAGTTGCAGAAGAATTAATGTAAGTGCTTTTATAAAATTATAAGCGTCACATTTCTGACTTTAAACCCTCTAAAAATTGGCCCCATTGACTTCCATTGTAAGTGTCTCACTGGAACACACATTTGTGCTTTTTTAAAGAAAAGGAGGGACGAGTCGAAATAAATTTTTGTGCTAATCAACATTGTCACATATGCTGTCGATTGCAAGTAACTTGTTTTGAACCTGGAATATTCCTTTGACTTCAACTTGTTCCCTACAATAATACAGTTCACTGGAAATATGTTACACTACAGAACCTCCAGAAACCCGTTTTTAACCCTGCTTTTCTTTAAATAAACCCTTTAAACATGTGGGTTGAGGTGGGCTACTGTGATCTTATTGTAATTTTTATGTAAAATCTTTTCAGAAATCATATTGTGGTGCTGCTTTGTAAATGTGGTCAGATTAGAAACTCTAAATGATGAAATTCGGTGTGAATCATGGAGATAAATGAGTGGAATGTGTTTAAATGGTGAATTGGTCATAGTGGATTTAAATACTTTTAATGCACAGTATCTCTGTAAACTCTGTACATTTCAAAATCAATAAATGTAAGAGTATACATATGAAAGAAGTATTTATGATGTAACTTATTAAAAGAGAAGCACGCATGTAGAAAATCTCTCACACTTTTACATGTTTATTAACATAATTTCATACAAAACGTAAATTTACAGGCCGGATCATCGTTTCTTCCTCGCTTTCTGGTCCCCGTACACAACCTGAAAGAAGAGAGAAAATATCGGTTATTTTTTTTATTTGTTTTTATTTTCTCCTTTTTCTCCCCAATTTGGAATGCCCAATTCCCAATGCGCTCTTAAGTCCTCGTGGTGGCGTAGTGACTCGCCTCAATCCAGGTGGTGGAGGACGAATCTCAGTTGCCTCCGCGTCTGAGACCGTCAATCCGCACATCTTATCACGTGACTTGTTGAGCGCGTTACCGCGGAGACGTAGCGCGTGTGGAGGCTTCACGCTATTCTCCGCGGCATCCACGCACAACTCATCACACGCCCCACCGAGAGCGAGAACCACATTATAGTGACCACGAGGAAGTTACCCCATGTGACTCTACCCTCCCTAGCAACCGGGCCAATTTGGTTGCTTAGGAGACCTGGCTGGAGTCACTCAGCACACCCTGGATTCGAACTCGTGACTCCAGGTGTGATAGTCAGCATCAATACTCGCTGAGATACCCAGGCCTCCGAAAATATCTGTTATTAATTTATCAGACATCATAAGCTATTCATCATGTGGATGTGCTGTCGATGTGTGCACCTGTCATCTCTCCACAGGGCAGAAATCACTCCAGCTTCTTTGGGTTGTTAACAGCCACATAATGATACAAAACCACCAGCAGGAAGAGTGACACCCCCAGCATGTTGGCGAATATGGCCAGCTGCACATCAGTCACCATTATGCTGCAAAATGTAAGAATTGCATCAAGTTAAAAGATGAAATTATGGACCCAGGAAACATAGATTACCCTCACAAGAAAAAAAAGTAGTAAGGTAAAGTGATGGTATCGGACAGTAGTAACATGTTACTTTAATAAATATCATAGTGGTGTTTAATATGTATATATTTACCATGATACTTTAAATGCTGCTATTGTGAGATGCATAAAAAGAATGCCATATTATAACTCAGATAATGTAGTATCCATAAAACCATGGTATTACTATGTTTTTTACCCCATGATATACGTTTGTAATAATCCAATGTTATTAAATGATTACTATATAACAGTTCACCCAAAAATGAAAATTCTCTCATCATTTATTCACCCTCATGACATCCCAGATGTGTATGACTTCCTTTCTACTGCAGAACACAAATGAAGATTTTTAGAAGAATATTTCAGCTCTGTAGGTCCGTACAGTGCAAGTGAATGGTGACCAGAACTTTGAAGCTCCACAAAGTACATAAAAGCAGCATAAAAGTAATCCATAAGACTACAGTGGTTTAATTCATGTCTTCAGAAGTAATATGATAGGTGTGGGTGAGAAACAGATCAATATTTAAGTCCGTTATTACTGTAAATCTCCACTTTCACTTTCACATGCTTCCTGTTTTGTTTTTGGCGACTTGCGTTCTTCGTGCATATCACCACCTACTGGGCAGGGAGGAGAATTTATAGTACAAAAGGACTTTTTATATATTGATCTGTTTCTCACCCACACCTATCATATCACTTCTGAAGACATGGATTAAACCACTGGAGTCTTATGGATTACTTTTATGCTGCCTTTATGTGCGTTTTGAGCTTCAAAGTTCTGGTCACCATTCACTTGTATTGTATGGACCTACAGAGCTGAAATATTCTTCTAAAAATCATTCATTTGTGTTCTGCAGAAGAAAGAAAGTCACACATCTGGGATGGCATGAGGGTGAGTTTCATGTTTGGGTGAACTATTCCTCTAAACAATATAGGAGGATATTTCAAAGAATACCATATTATTACCATCTTGTTAGTGTCCAAAAAGCATTGTGTTACCATTATAGTTCTTTACAGTAATACCATGGTACACTCTGGTATGGGTAGACAAATTTTGCCATCAATAAACACCTTGATCAGAATAAATGGATCTTGATGATCAGAATGCTGATACGAAGTGTTGATCGTTTTGATCAAATGTGATAAACAGCATCATACAGAACACGTTAAAGCTTATTACCATTTAATACATTCGCATAAAACACAATATCGCAGTGTAGTCGGTAAAATAAACCAGAATTACTCACATTTATGTGTTTGTGATTAATCCGCAGATCGAGCTATCAGTGCTGAATTCCGGGATAGAGAGTGAGACACGTCATGTACATACGGGTATTTACAGACGCCACGCCCTAAATCATTAATCGTCATAATTATTTGTACGATTATAAATATGGTTTAAAACATACAATTAATGGTTTGTTTGTTACTTAAATTGTACTCTTCTATGATCAAAATTATGATTCTTGCAAAAATATTTGTAAACGAATTTGAAGAAAAACAATGCGGTTCTCCTCCGGGCCGCTAGAGGCGCTGATGTGACAGAAGATGCTCGAGACCTCCGTCAGGCGCGAGTTTAAATATTCAAACTGACTTCACACAACAACAAAAACATCTCATTAAACATATAAAATAGCACGGGTTTACGCTTCAGAATACGTGAA
Organism: Myxocyprinus asiaticus; assembly: GCF_019703515.2. Taxonomy (NCBI): domain Eukaryota; kingdom Metazoa; phylum Chordata; class Actinopteri; order Cypriniformes; family Catostomidae; genus Myxocyprinus; species Myxocyprinus asiaticus. Next base: position 1,309,625 of record NC_059390.1, read on the forward strand.
AACACATGTAAGTAATTCATACTTCTCATAAAGTTTTCATATTTTGTAACAATGTGAAAGCAAGAGTTTCGTATTTGGGAAACAAGATAGACGTTTTCCATGAATTAAACTGAACAATGAATAAAATACCAGTTTAAACGTTCTGAAAACTGAACAAAACTTAATAAATATACTGTTATTGTAAAGTGATGGTATCAGATGGTAATACCATGCAGTGCTGGGTAAGTTACTCTAAAAAAGGTAATTCATTACTAACTACTAATTACATATTCTACAGTGTAATCAGATTACTGTAATTACTCTGTCTGAAAAGTAATTGTATTACTTATTACTAATTACTTTTTAAAACCCTTAACCTCGACCAGATGAAAAATACAAGGATAGACATGAAACTGTTCTTTTAATTCATTCAAATAAATTATTCATGAACTGGCCAAAGAATTTAAAGGGGCAGCGTTAAATTAGAAAACTTATTTTAACATTAGACGTTAAATTTAAATTATAAATTCATTATTGTTTTATATAGAATTGTTCTATAGTCTATACAGTAATTACACCAGAAGTGACTGTAATTAAATCACTGAAAAATTTAGAGTAATCCCTTACTTTTTTAAAAAAGTACAGTAATTGATTACTTAGTAATGCATTACTCCCAACACTGTTACCATTGTACTCTGATATACACTGTGGGTTTAACATGGTACTTCAAATAATACGATGGTACAATCATGTCTACAAAACCAGGCTTTATCATGGCTATTTTTGTTAGAGTATTTCATATGTAAAGCACATTTTTACCATTTTTAAATACTAATAATTTTATTCTTGCTCACTGGGGCAATTGTACAATTAAAACAAATAAAACTTACTGTCTGAAATAATATGTTACTGTCCTAAATAATATAATAAATGATCTGTATCAACAATAACATCAGATGCAGGTTTATGAGGGTTCATTTGATATGAGTTTTTGTTTTGGTCAGACTGGTTCTGTGATGGGGGTCTCTGAGCTCTGGTCCATACTGGATCCGGTCCGGAAGACTGTCCCGCTCTATAGTCTGGCAGGAAAGACTTTCGCTGTGGATCTCAGTCTGTGGGTCTGTGAGGCTCAACACGTACAGGGCATGATGGGAAAAGTCACCAAACCGCACCTCAGGTGAGTCCAGCAACATTCAGATATTTGATTGATGTGTTTAAGATTGTGCTGCAGTAATATAGTAACGACTTATAGCGTTGCCTTTTTTCCCGTAAATTTCAGAGTGAATTTGCTGTGTACATCTTAGTTGCTTCAATGAAATTGTCAAGTTATTAGTATCCCTTTTAGCCATTCAAAATCCCAGATCAATCGGCCACTAATCTGGATGTTTTTCTTTTGTGTGTGTGTGTGTGTGTGTGTGTGCAGGAATTTGTTTTTCCGTGTGTCCTCTCTCACGCTGATGGGTGTGAAGTTGGTGTTTGTCATGGAAGGAGACGCTCCGAAAATCAAAGCCGAGACCATGAGCAAACGCACCGAGATGAGATACGGACACTTGAAAACAAAGAGCGCTCCGAAACCAGCGCCTGCCAAAAACACCAGCAGGGGCCGATTCAAGGCTGTTCTGAGAGAGGTCTGGATGATTCTCCAAAATTTAATCCAAAGCTTTTCTCTGTGTCCTCAATTAATTCTGACGTTTGGACAAAATCTCAAGTTTCTTCTTTGAAAAGAGACCACAGTTACACTGACAAGGGTTCATGAATTGCAACTGTCATATCTTGGGTTTGTGTTTAAACTAGTGAAATGATTGACCGCGTTTTTCCTCTTTTCCTGTCGCTCTAGTGTGCAGAGATGTTGGACTGTCTGGGTGTGCCGTGGGTCACAGCAGCGGGTGAAGCAGAAGCAATGTGCGCCTTCCTGGACTCACAGGGCATCGTAGATGGCTGCATCACCAACGATGGTGATGCCTTCCTGTATGGCGCTCAAACCGTTTACAGGAACTTCAACATGAACACAAAGGTCCTACTCATGGTTTTTAAACATTTGGCTGCAAATGAATCCTTATTGCATAGGCCCTTGTATTTCATAGAATATATATTAAACATATAGATATCTCTTGCGTTCTGTTTTTTGTTTTGCTGTAGGATCCACAGGTAGACTGTTATCAGATGTCTCGGGTTCAAGCAGATCTCGGACTAGACAGAGAGACTCTCGTGGGTCTGGCGATTTTCCTGGGCTGTGACTACATCCCTAAGGTTCAAACGGCTGAAGGCATCGCAGCTTGTTCAATATTAAATAGTGTCTCGCATCTTATAGCTGTGAGACAAACTGCAGCTGTCCTGCATTCATTTATATTTGCATTTAGTCATTCAGCAGACACTTTTACCCAGGGTGACTTAGTATTAAATAACTCGTTGCACTGGCATTTTTGTGCAATTTTGAAATTCTGAAGAGTTTTGGGGCAAATATGTAGACTAACATTGTTCTGTTTGTCTCTCTTCAGGGTGTCGCAGGTGTCGGTAAAGAACAAACGCTAAAACTGATCCAGAATCTGAAAGGACAAGCACTTCTTCAAAAGTATGTACCATTCTTTCACTATATTATACACTAGGTTTAATGAGGGTGTCTTTTTGATTACAGTAGTCTGGCTGTTTATATTTGCAGGTTTAGTGAATGGGGGTCAGACGGTGCTGAAAGGTCAGAGGTCGCGGTGAAGAAGGTTACTCACTGTCTAGTGTGTCGTCATCCTGGTAAATGATCAGTCCGTTCCGTCACGATAATCTTTAAATGTGAAGAGCTCTTGAGTTGGCAATCATCTGCGATCATTTTCTCTGTTGTTCTCTCTTCTAGGCTCTGCTAAGTCTCATGAGCGCAGCGGCTGTGTGTTTTGTAAGAGTGAACGCTTCTGTTCACCGCAGGATTATGATTCTCATTGTCCGTGTGAGTGGCATCGCACTGAGCACGCTCGCCATGCGTCCAGCATTGAAGCCAACATCAGAAAGTACGTTTAAATGCTAAAGAGCACTGATGTTATTCAAGTAATCCATTAAAATAGATGGCATGCAATGACATTCACAGCTCATTTACCTGGATAATGTGACATACGTACTTCTGAGTGAAACAAGGTATTCAACCTAAATCAGACGATAAGGAAATGCAATGCAAGTTATTACATTTTTGATTAACCCTTGTGTTCTGTTCATATTGGAGTAGCACTTGGAGTAATGGTTTTCGTATAATTTTTCTTTTCCACGTTTATTGACATATTTGTTTGTCACACCTCTAAACTAAGTGCTTTTATTGTTATTAACACAATTTTAGCATTTTGGGGGGGATTTTTGTATTTAGATCTCAATTAGCTCAAATTTCACCATTACATTTTGATATAAAATAAGCACAGTTTTGTTAGTTTCAATTCAGAAAAAGCTCAGTTGAATGTTTATGAAAAGTTTGCGAGGTGTCAGAAACATTAGGAGTGTCTGCTGCCACCTGCTGGAAAAAAACGTGACAAAAATGTGACTATTTCAAAGCGACGTCAGTTATAGCCTATAGGTGGCCTCAGTGTTCCCCTTATTGTTGAATGGTCTCTGTAACCCAATGCTGTAACTTAATTTAGAGATATTATCACAAGTTAAACATTTGGATATATATTTAGGCATTATAAAATGTTATAATAGGTGTTATATATTTGTCAAAGTGTAGCTATTTTTTAAACACTTTCCACGGCAAACCTCAAGGGGATAAGTACATGATCACACACATACACAGGGCAGTGTTACTTTATGAATCGCATCAAAATTCTGTGTGTCTATGACAGAGCTCCGGTTGAAGAGAACAAGACCTCAAACACAACATTCCGTAGGTCTGTGACATCCTCGGTGAAAATAAAGTTGTTTTGAACCAGCTAGGTTGGCAGAGGACGAATCTCAGTTGCCTCCGCGTCTGAGACCGCCAATCCGCACATCTTATCACGTGGCTTGTTGAGTGCGTTACCACGGAGACGTAGCGCGTGTGGAGGCTTCACGCTATTCTCCGAGGCATCCACGCACAACTCACCACGCACCCCACCGACAGCGAGAAACACTAATCGCGACCACGAGGAGGTTACCCCACGTGACTCTACCCTCCCTAGCAACCGGGCCAATTTGGTTGCTTGGGCTTAGTCAGCATCAATACTCGCTGAGCTACCCAGGCCCCTATGTTAAATATATTTTAATATCTGTTATCTGTGTGGATTGAAAGCCTTACAATTTCTGTCTGTTCATGATACAGATTTCTCCTTTATTGTTGGGGCTATTTAATACAATTTTAAACTAGTTTAATCATCGACACATTATGGGTTTTCATAGAGGTTTTAAACAATCCCGAATCCACGACCTAGCCCGCGCGTCTCGCAGCGCTGTTTATGATGATCTGCGCAGCTGAGCACTCGAGACGGTCCACGTGTAAATGCACGTCTCTGTGCTGATCTGTCCATTGAGCCGTGCTGACTGATCCGTGTAGAGCTGTTTCCTTTTGCGTTTGGAACGTTAGCCGTTTGACATTTCTCATGCACAACAAAAAACGACAGCGCACAATCAGAGAGTCGACCAACTTTGTAGTCGCACCAATGCGACCTCTGGCAAAGTTTAATCGCACTGTTAGGAAAAATCGTTGCAAAATGTGACCATTTAGTTGCAGTCTGGAGCCCTGAGCACTCAATGTACGGTCAAACCTGACCATGGTTTTACAAAGAGAAGACTTAGAAAAGTATTTTGTTGTCTAACATTTATTTTGCAAACATCATTTAATAAACTCAGAGCCATTAGAAAAATGGTTTTACTTGATGCATAAGTGTTTCCGAAACGAAACAAAAAAATGTCATGTTTTGTCTGGAAGGGTAAACTCTTCCCATAGTGGCATCAGACGTGTAGTTCTGTAAGTCTGTGTGTGTGTGTGTGTGTGTGTGTGTGTGTGTGTCTGTTCTGCACTGTGGCTTTGTTGTAATCTCACCCATCTATTTCCATTCATTTCTGTCTGTCTCTGTGTGTTTGTGTCTGTGTTTGTGTGATGTGGGTGTGTTTTGCATTGTGTCTCTTTGTTCTGGTCTCTCCCACTCATTCCCCCATTGATTTCTGTAGTCGGACAAATTTGTCCGGGAACAGTACAAGTGTGACTTCTTTTTGTTAAACCACCTAAACTTGACTGAATCTTTTCACAATTATTTTGTGTGTGTGTGTGTGTTTGTGTGTGAGTGTGTTTGAGTGTGTGTCTGTGTTTGTACGTGTGAGTGTGTGTCTGTGTGAGTGTGCGTGTGTGTGTGTCTGTGCATGTGAGTGTGTGTCTCTGTGTCTGTGAGTTTGTGTCTCTGTGTGTGTCTCTGTGTGTGTGTCTCTGTGTGTGTGTGTCTGTGTGTGTGTGTCTGTGTGAGTGTGTGTGTGTCTGTGTGAGTGTGTGTGTGTCTGTGTGTGTGCGCGTGTGCATGTGAGTGTATGTGAGTGTGTGTCTGTGTGAGTGTGTGTGTGTGTGTCTGTGAGTGTGTGTCTGTGAGTGTGTGAGTGCGTGTCTGTGAGTGCGTGTCTGTGTGTGCGTGTGTCTGTGTGTGCGTGTGTCTGTGTGTGCGTGTGTCTGTGTGTGCGTGTGTCTGTGTGTGCGTGTGTCTGTGTGTGTGTGTGCGTGCGTGTGTGCGTGTGTGCGTGCGTGCGTGCGTGCGTGCGTGTGTGTGTCTGTGTGCGTGTGAGTGTGTGTGTGCGTGTGTGTGTGTGTCTGTGTGTGTGTGAGTCTGTGTGTGTGTGAGAGAGAGTGAGTGTGTGTGTGTGTGTGTGTGTGTGTGCGTGTGTGAGCCTGTGTCTGTGTGTGTGTGTGCGTGTGTGTTTGTGTGTGTGTGTGTGTGTGTGTGTGTGTCTGTGTGTGTGTGTGTGTGAGAGAGTGAGTGTGTGTCTGTCTGTGTGTGTGTGTGTGTGTGTCTCTGTGTGTGTGTGTGTGCGTGCGCATTAAGATGGTAAAAAAAAGGAAAAGTCACAAAGAGCTAGACCATTCTAATGAAGGATACCATTTTTATATATAAAAAAAGGTATCAAATCGGATAAAAATGTCCGAACATAACATAAGGGTTAAAGACAACCATTGTTTTTAATTTTGGAATAACATGCACTAATGAATCAATAACAAACAATAACACCAGAAGCATGTATTAATAATGTTAATTGGGTCAATTTTAATTTATTTTGACTTTAAACCAAATGTAAAATTGACCAGAGTTTGAGAGCAATAATTAAACTCTTATTTCACTCTTGACTTTAACTGGACGGTTCTTCATCATTCTCTCTCTCGATGATCATGTTCACAGGAAGACATTGGCATGCAAGCAGTTTCCATTCACAGAAGTGAGTTGTGTGGAGTATTATGGTCTGTTTTTGGTAGTGTAGCAGCCTTTCATTGTTCGTATTCAGACATGTGATGCTTTGTTGACGTTTCAGATCATCAATGAATTCTTGGTGATGAAGGACAAACCAGTTCAGCCGTTCTGCAGGAGAAAACCAAACCTGCTGCTGATGCAGGTACAGACCAGCTCTCACTGAACAACCAATCAGAACACAGCGCTGCTCTCTGAATGTATGAGATGTTTAGAGAGTTGTTTATGTTGTGGTGTAATTGTATTGCTAGTATTTTCTGAAGACTGACACACACAGATCTCATTCTGATGGTAGTTCCCCTGATGATCAAATTAGCATCGCAGTGAAGTGCCTTGATGAGCGCTATTTGCACGTATTTCCTACTGAAACAGGAAATGGGGGCGGGACATGTCGAACAGCTTGCCCTTTTTTATAATAATAGCCAATAGGCTTTAGTACTCTTCACAGAATAGTCAGTCATGTAAGCTGAAGATCAAGTAATTGCATTTTGATTAAAGATCACAAGGTTGTTATGGGTACATCAATATTGGATTTATCTTAACATGTCAATATGTCACACTTTAATATAGGTAATATTTTGTGAGACTGTGGTGGGTGGACTTCGGACCCTCTAGGAGGGGAAGAAAATGTTGTATATTTTAAAGTTAAATGCATCAATCTGGTGCACTTTCAGAGCAAAATTAAGAGGCTACATCTATGAAGAACTTGTAAAAGTCTGAGTATGGGGGCCTGGGTAGCTCAGCGAGTATTGACGCTGACTATCACCCCTAGAGTCACGAGTTCGCTAGTTCGAATCCAGGGTGTGCTGAGTGACTCCAGCCAGGTCTCCTAAGCAACCAAATTGACCCGGTTGCTAGGGAGGGTAGAGTCACATGGGATAACCTCCTCGTGGTCGTGATTAGTGGTTCTCGCTCTCAATGGGGTGTGTGGTGAGTTGTGCGTGGATCGCGGAGAGTAGCGTGAGTCGCCACATGCTGTGAGTCTCCGCGGTGTCATGCATGACGAGTCACGTGATAAGATGCGCGGATTGACGGTCTCAGAAGCGGAGGCAACTGAGACTTGTCCTCCGCCACCCGGATTGGGGGGGGGGGGTCGATGACTGACCAGTGAGAGATGCTTTGCCGAAGCAATGGCGCAAAACACAACGTTAGAGATCTTTTATGCTATTACGACAAGTGTAAAAATATTTTCGGTTCATTTTGAAACTGTGGCGGGTCGCCACAGTCTAGGTAATTAATGAGAAACACTGGTAAAATGCTTCTCTCCACATGGATTGTTAATGGGTTGGGGCACCCTATAAAAAAAAGGAAGGTTGTAAAAACTTTGATATAGTGTTCCTTCAAGAAACGCACCGTTCTTCACAGGAAGCTGAAAAACTTGGCAGGGCATGGAGTAGGCATGTGTTCGAGTTTGAGTAAGAGCAGGGGAGTCATCACATTTATAAGTAAGCATTTACAATTTAAATGTCTCAATCAGATTAAAAATAATTTAGGAAGAATCATTATTGTTTTGGCTGAAATACAGGGGGCAAAATCTGATTTTGCTGATGATAAGAACTTTTTTATAGATTTTGAGGGTGAGCTACAAGCAGATCCTTCATGATATGGTTTTGGGTGGAGACTTCAATCTTTTAATGGATCCAGTCCTCGATCATAGTGATGCAAAGGTGTGTAGACCCTTTTGAGCAACGTTGACACTTAAAATCATGGTCTTACAGACATCTGGAGACTTCTGAACCCATCTGGGAGGGACTGCACCTTTTTCATCAGTTCATAAGATTTACTCTAGAATAGATTATCTGCCCCTGACTGCTCAATTAGGAACATTTTAGTTTCAGATCATGCTTTGGTGTGTTTGAGATGTTGCCGCATGTAGAGAAAAGGAAATCATATAGATGGTGTTTTAATACATCTCTTCTACAGGACCCAGCATTTAGTTAATGCTTATGTAGAAACCAATTGGTCCTCAGTGTTCTGGGAGGCGTGGCATGGGAGGCGCTTAAGGCAGTTCTTAGGGGGCGGATCAGACAATATGGCTCATTTATTAAAAAGATCAAAGCACAGTATTAAAAGTGCTGAAACAGAACCACACACGCTATGTCTCCGCGGTAACGCGCTCAACAAGCCACGTGATAAGATGCGTGGATTGACGGTCTCAGACGTGGAGGCAACTGAGATTCGTCCTCTGCCACCCGGATTGAGGCGAGTCACTACGCCACCATGAGGACTTAGAGCGCATTGGGAATTGGGCATTCCAAATGGCATTCCGGAAGCTCTTGCTCTGACAGCAAGGCCATTTTCAATTTGCCATATTCAGTTATCTGCTACAGTCTCTCCCTCTAGAAGTTCCTCTTTCTTATTTTAAACAATTTTATTGAATATCTATTTAGAATGGTAAACGACCTTGGCTGCATTTCAGTAAGTTACATAGACCAACTGACAAAGCAGGTTTAGGCCTCCCCAAAATTTTGGCTTTTAGTCTTAGACACCTGGCCCATTGGTCTCTATCACCTGAGAGAGCCCCTCCCTGGTACAACATTGATCAAGCGGTCCTTGCACCAATCTCACCATTGCAAAGTTTTTCTATCAGATTGCCTAGAGAAGCAAAAATGCATCCCATTATTTCACACTTACATTCAGAATGGACAAAGGTTTCTTGCTTGTTCAGTATTGATACTTTCCTAAATGTTTCCTCAAGCATATGGCTGAACCCCAAATTATGTATTAACAAGTCCCCCTTTTGCTGGAATGGATAGAGAGGGGTGTTGCTACACTTGGTGACCTTTTATGAAAATGGAGCTTTGAGATCATTTGATTGCGCCATCTACTTTGTACTATTTTTGGTGGGTAGTACGCAGTCCCCTAAAGCTGCAGACACCCTCTGTATGGTGCTCACAGGGCATGAAGCGTCAGTGTATTATTCCTCGTTGATTCAGAGTCTTGGTGATGGAGCCTTAACAGCTCTTAAGAGGTTATGGGAAAGAGATTTGAACTTGGTATTGGAGGAAGGGGAGTGAGAAAGAAAAAATTAAAACCATGTCTAGGGATATAAGGGTACGCCTTATTCAGTTTAAGATTTGCCATTGTTTCTACTGGACTCCTAGATTGTTTAGGCTTGGTCTAAAAGACACACCTATACCTGCTGGCGATGCCAGTTGGAGGACGGAGACATGGCCCATGCTCTGTGGTTCTGCGCTAAGATTCAAGAATTCTGGGTAGGAGTCCAGAATTTTATCTGTGAAGTTTTACATACTCAAATTGCATTCTGCCCCAGACTATGTATATTGGGTGATGGGGCGGTTCTTAAAGTAGGTGAGAAATATACAAAAAGCTGGGTCCAAACTAGTGTAATGATTGGCAGACAGATCATTCTTAGAGGATGGAAGTCAACTGGCATTTCCTCATTTCAAGAATGGTTCACCGAATTGGGTAAGGTGGCGCCATTTGAAAAGATGTCATAAAAACAGCTTGGCAAAATAGACACGTATGGTAACAAATGGGACAAATACATGACCTTTCTGGAGGGCTCTCAGTGAGGACCATGTGGAGAGAAACAGAATTGTGGTGGTAATTATAAATTCTATTCTTTGTGGATTTCTTTCTTTTCTCTTTGTTTGTTGATTAAAAAAAACAAAAATATGTACTCAAATATTTTGTTTGTTTGTTTGCTTTTATATGTGCATGGTGTCATTTAGGCTTTGACCACAGGGATATTTGTTGAGGGGCAGGGTGTGGTTGGGGAGGGGGATATAATGGGAATTAAGTTGAATCTGTGTGTAAACTCTGTATATGTTCTGTTTATTCCACCATATTTCACATAAGAATCAATAAAAATGTTAATAGCAAAAATAAAAAAACCTGTTATGCATTGAGTCGTTCACAATAAGACCAGTAACATGCATTAAGAAAATAAAAAGGGTATTTTTTTAATTTCATACTGACTTTAAAGTTTCTCCTCTGAACTGTGCTCAACAGAACTTTGCTCTGGAGAAGATGGACTGGCCCAAACACTACAGCAGTGAGAAGATTCTGGTGCTCATGACCTACACTGAACTCATGAACCGAAAACACGGCAGAGAAACCTCCACACAGATCGAGCCTGTCAGGTGCGTGTGCGTTTTCTGTTAGGGACAGTTCACCCAAAAAATGAAAATTCTCTCATCATTTATTCACCCTCATGCCATCCCAGATGTGTATGACTTTCTTTCTTCTGCTGAACACAAATGAAGATTTTTAGAAGAATATTTCAGCTCTGTAGGTCCATACAGTGCAAGTGAATGGTGACCAGAACTTTGAAGCTCCAAAAAGCACACAAAGACAGTGTAAAAGTAATCCATACGACTCCAGTGGTTTAATCCATGTCTTCAGTAGTGATATGATAGGTGTGGGTGAGAAACAGAGCAATATTTAAGTCCTTTTGTACTATAAATTCTCCTCCCTGCCCAGTAGGTGGCGATATGCATGAACAACACAAATCGCCAAAAATAAAAAAACAGGAAGAAGAATGTGAAAGTGAAAGTGGAGATTTACAGTAATAAAGGACTTAAATATTGATCTTATCATATCACTACAGAAGACATGGGTTAAACCACTGGAGTGTTATGGATTACTTTTATGCTGCCTTTATGTGCTTTTTGGAGCTTCAAAGTTCTGGTCACCATTCACTTGCATTGTATGGACCTACTTCTAAAAATCTTCATGTGTGTTCTGCAGAAGAAAGAAAGTCATACACATCTGGGATGGCATGAGTGTGAGTAAATGATGAGAGAATTTTCATTTTTGGCTGAACTGTCCCTTTAAGATTTTTCACATTTTCTTTGAGATTTTTGGGGTTGAGTTATTTAAACTGCCACATTTGTATCACATAAATATTGAGTGCTACAATACTGTTTTCACTTTATAATGACACGTTGTATAATAATGCAATGTGTCATAAGCACATAAATTCAAATGATGTTCTTCAATTCAATGCTTTAAAGTCACTCTAAAGTGTAATCAGCCTGACTGATTGTTCATAATTTCTGCAAAGGTTTAAAGTCTTTCATTTTCTTCCCAATAGAATATATAAATCACGCATTAAGAATGGAATCTCCTGCTTTGAGGTCGTCTGGAAGAAACCAGGTGATACAAAAATAATCTTCTATTCCGTCTGTAAAAATTTCACACTAGACTGTCAATGTGGTGTAAGACAATTAAGTGTATTTCAGTTTTATCAGAGATTTATGCAATAGATAGTTTTTTTTTTTAAATTGTTGAATTGTGTGACAACAAGTCTGCTGAGCTTGTTAGTGTCTTGTTGTGAGGTCAGATCAGCAGGGGTCGGGGGGGGTCACAGGTGATGGAACAAATGTATCACCTTTAGGTGCTAAATGAGCTTCCTCTAGACGACCCTTGAACCCCCCCCTCACAGAACCAATCCGCACACTGTTACTGATGCCAATAAAACACTCATGAATAGATTTGTATCTTGTTATAGTGGAAAAAAAACTTTTTTAGTTAGTCTAGTGGCCAGATGAAAATAATGAAACGTTTTAAAATTTGATGCTGCAATAGGGGTCCTACGGTCATGAAAACCTGGAAAAAAAGTCTAGTTTTGCTGTGCTCTAAAATAGTCCATTGGTCATATTACTTGTGTAGAGTTAAATGTCATAGATATGTGCCGCTGTAATTGTTTAAATCTTGTCCTGTAATATTGAACGACTGCATAGAAATGTCATCATGGAGAACCCTGTAATAATCGTACAGATGTGTTGTTATGGTAACCATTTCTTTGTCAGATCATTATGTGTTTGCTGAGAGCTGTGAGGAGCAGACCGAGGTCAGGACGGTGGAGGAAGAGTCCCTCTTCAGTCTGGCATATCCTCACATCGTCCAGGACTTCCACAGAGAGAGAGCCGAAGCTCAGGGCAACAGAATCAAAAGTACGTTCATTGATTCCCAGCACAATTCCTAATGAACATCCCTCTTCATGTCCTCTCTGACACACATTTCACATCAGCAGTTTTCCTCCGTTTACAGACAAAACGTCTCTGAACCTTTAAAATGAAAGGAATACACGTTCAGCTCTACGTATGGCATCTGTGGCATTCTGTTAAATAGCACACACTGAAAAAAATGATTCGTTGGCTCAACAACCAAAACGTATACAAATAAATAGCTTCTACTCTGAAGTAACATTTTTAGCTTTAATTAATTTTCATTAAAGTGTACAATACAAAATATCAGTTGAATTAATAACCATGAGTTCCTTGAACTTCTTTAGCTTACAAATCCATAAAATTAAGATTTTAAGTAATAATAACTCAAACAGTCAAGTACAGAAATGAGTTTGAATGTTTGTTTGGTCAAAATGAACTTATGTGGGCTTTTAATTAGCTGTTATGAAGAATTCATGGAGACTTTTTTGACTATAATGCACTAGTTAAATACAAGTTAAGGTCAATCGACAGCATTTGTGGAATAATGTTGATTAGCACAAAAATTAATTTCGACTCGTCCCTTTTTTTCTTTAAAAAAAGCACAAATCTGTGTTCCAGTGAGACACTTATGGGGCTTTTCCACTGCACGGTATGGTTCGACTCGTCTCGACTCTGCTCGATTTTTGGGGGTTTTCCACTATGGATAGTACCTGGTACTTTTTTTAGTACCACCTCGGTCGAGGTTCCAAGCAAACCGAGCCGATACTAAATGTGACATCAAAACCCTGCAGATCACCGATTGGTTAGAGAGAATCGTCACTAGTGACACGGGACATCAACCCGCTAGTTTTAAAGTTAGCAACAGCGATAGCGGTATCATTTGTTCACGCGACTTTCGAATTGTACAAAGAAATGGCTGTGCGCAAAACCACACCGTGGTCAATAAACGAGGTGCAGACGTTCCTCTCGTTAGTAGCCGAGGAGAGGATCCAACGAGAGCTGGATGGGGCGATGCAACTATGACGATCAGCCTATAATCCCACCCTCATTGAGGCAGTGGAAAAGCAAGCTCAGAAAAGTGAAGCGAGCAGAGTCGATTCAAACCGTAACACACAGTGGAAAAGTGCCATTACAATGGAAGTCAATGGGGCCAATTTTTGGAGGGTTTAAAGTCAGAAATGTGAAGCTTATAATTTTATAAAAGCACTTACGTTAATTCTTCTGTTAAAACTCATGTATTATTTGAGCTGTAAAGTTGTTTAAATCATCATTTTTACAGTCGTTTGAGGGTGTTAGGGTTTATGGCATTACATCGTCATGGCAACGAAGTTGTAATATTGTCTATATCTTTCCACAGATGTGGTTAGTAAGTGATTTTATGACAGTAAAATCATGTTAACACACATATTGTTTATGTCTTGTGTCTATACTTTTGAAACAGTGAGTATTTTAATGTTTACAGATTATTGACCCCATTGACTTCCATTGTAAGTGTCTCACTGGAACACACATTTACAGAAAAGGAGGGACGAGTCGAAATTAATATTTGTGTTAATAATCAACATTATGCCACAAACGCTGTCGATTGAGCTTAACTTGTATTGAACGTGGAATATTCCTTTAAGCTTGAATAAGACCGTTATTAATAATTAACTAAATGTAGAGTCTTAGCCACAATTTAGAACTTATTAAATACCTTATTTTTGTGTAGAAAGTAATAATTAATGCTCAGTTTCAGAGATCCATCAAACATCAAGTTTACTAAACAATATTAATCCAGTAATTAAGGCTAATTAGTAGTCACTTTACTAATGTGTTACTAATAAATTACACAAAAATCTCCTATTAAAGATAAACTCCAGTTTTGAAGTGAAAATGTTATCTATTTTACATTTTGGCTTGTTTTGCATTATTAGGTGGTATTAAAGTTTATTTAAATATATTAAGACGGTAATTATGACTAATTAATTGGTATTGGTTTTACTAATAAATGGCTATAAGTTTGTATTTAAGACAACTTGCCCCCTGTTCTAAGTTACATTTTTACCTATTCAAGTTATTGGATTGTTTTGCACTTTTTAGGTGTTATTTTAGGGTTATTGAACTATATTAAGACAGTAATTATTGGTACTGGTTTTGCTAAATTGTTACTAATGAAATTTGTTAATTAACTACTAATGAACGTTTTTTCAATCAATTAAATGAATCCTAAAATAAAGATAAATAAAATGTGTTTGGCATTTACTAGGTGTTTACAGTATTTGCAGTGAACTAAAAAAAGAGAGTTTTATTATAATAGAAACGTGCAAAAAAATCAACAGAAGATTTTAATAATTTATTAGGAACAGATTTGAAAGACTAATAATAATTAGCATCAATTACTGGCTTAATATTGTTATGTAAACTTGTCATTTGATCTCTGAAACTGAGCATTAATGATGTTACTTTCTAGGCAAAAATAAGACATCCAGCGTACGTTTACACGACAACGATGTACTCAAAACGGAAACGTTTTTCCTTTGCGTTTTTGAAAAGTTTCGCGTACAGACAACAACGTTGTCAAAAAGATCCCCGCTCACACGGATCCGCGAAAACGACTAATAACGCTGTATTATGCATGCTAGGCCAGTAGTTGCTGATGTCACTCTGTAAAGAAACACTACGTGCCTGCACACATAAAAAGTTTTCCGTTTTTAGTTGAAAACGTTGTCGTGAAAACGAACAGCCAAAACGCATAAAAAGTTTTCCGTTTTTAGTTGAAAACGTTGTCGTGAAAACGAACAGCCAAAACGCATAAAAAGTTTTCCGTTTTTAGTTGAATACGTTGTCGTGAAAACGAACAGCCAAAACGCATAAAAAGTTTTCCGTTTTTAGTTGAAAACATTGTCGTGAAAAGAACAGCCAAAACGCATAAAACGTTTTCCGTTTTTAGTTGAAAACGTTGTTGTGTAAACTGCCCCTTAGCCACAATTTACAACTTACTGGGGCCGTTTACACAACAACGTTTTCAACTAAAAACGGAAAACTTTTATGCGTTTTGGCTGTTCATTTTCACAACAACGTTTTCAACTAAAAACGGAAAACTTTTTATGCGTTTTGGCTGTTCGTTTACACGACAATGTTGTTTTGGGGCCTGAAAATGCAAACTTTTGAAAACGGGTTTCAAAGTGCAAGTTTTTGAAAACGATGCCGTTATTGTCTCCGTGTAAACATACAAAAACGTGAATTTGCGAAAACGAAGACGTCATGCGCATGCGTATTACGTGTTCAGTCTATAGGCATGAGCGCGAGTACTTCAAAACAATGCGCGGGACATTCAAAACTACAATGGCGGACTACAGGACTGTGTTTGTTCTGCTCAAGATTGAGTTTATTGATGCTTCTCCAGCAAAGTAATTGTAGTAATAAAGCAACCTCATCGTCCGTCCAGACAAAACTGCTCGATCCTTTCGCCATCTTCATTGTTTGCATTCACCGCTCTGTGGAAGAATCCTTATGTGCGCAGGCGCGTAGTGATTCTTTACAAAGTGACATCGCCAACTACTGGCCTGGCATGCATAATACAGCGGTTTTAGTCGTTTTCGCAGATCCGTGTGAACAGGGATCGTTTTGACAACGTTGTCGTCTGTACGTGAAACTTTTCAAAAATGCAAAGGAAAAACGTTTCCGTTTTAGTACACCGTTGTCATGTAAACGTACCCTAAGATAGCCTTTCTCTACATTCAGTTAATTATGAATTACTTATCTTATTCATGCTTAACAAGTGCATTATTGTGGACCTTCAAAATAAAGCGTTACCACTTTTTTGCTTCTTTGTTTTACTGTAAATATCTGTTTCATGTAAAGTCACCATTAGGGGGAATGAAGTTTAATGCCTCACCTCAGTTATTGTGTTCTATAGAGCCAAGTAAATTAAGTAGAAATAGTGATATAAATGTTGAGTTGAAGCACCTTGCTATTACATTTTATTTGTGTGACGTATTTTATTTGAAGCTTGATGCAGAATGCTGCATATATATTTTAAGTAAATGCACAAAAAACATTCTGTGCAGAAGATAATTTTGACTCGTCCCTCAGTTTAAAAACAACTTTTTACAGCTCAACAAACTAATTGTTGAAGGATTAATGCAAGCGCAGCTTCACATTTCTGCTTTAATGTCTTGTCTATAGACTTCCATTGGAAATGCATTACTGTAAACATGATTTTTGTTTGTTTTTATAAACTGAAGGATGATTGAAACTTATTACCTATGGTAAATACAACATGCCAGAAATGATGATGAAAGAGCATAACTTGTGCTGCATCTGGAAGGACTCTTCCTCAGTCTTCCTCTCTCTTTCATTACACCAGTCTCTGTCTGTCTGTCTGTCTGTCTGTCTGTCTGGGAAACAGAGCAGGTGAGTGTTGTGTTGAGGTGAGGAGTGTAATGTTTTTCCTGTGTTGAAGGACGAGGATCAAAGACGGTGGCGGTGTTCCTGACACTCTGAGAGCTGAAGCTCAGAACTGTGTCACACCCGTGCCGTCACACACACACACACACTTTGATTACCACGAGGCGTCGCACAAAAGTTGCTGTCAGCCTTGAACACACACACATTAACACAATGTATTTCCTACTGACCTACAGTCAATGATCAGTTTAAAATGTGAACTCTCCAGAGTCCAAAAGAAGACGTTCAAAGAATATGTCTGATGAATCTCACAAACCCTGTCAAGAACATGTCCAGGTCATATTTTACCCCAAAATATTAACAAATTATATTTAGCATTAAAAGTGAAGCCTATTAAGCGTTTGCATTGTGTTTGCATTATTTTTATGTCATATGTGCCCGTGGGTGATTCTGGTCATATTTAAAATATAATCAATGCAATGAAGAAACAAAATAAATAAATTAGATTTTACATAAAGAAAATAAAGCCCACATTCAGGACTATTAAGATTTTTTGCATTGTGACATTATTTTCAGCACATTTGTCGCCCCAATTCTAATTATTGATATGCATCCGGCGTTTATTTTTATTATTCTTATATATTTTTTTAAATAATGATTCTCATGACTGTAGCACAGGCATTTTTATCTGTATTACAGTAAAAAAAGATGCTGTTCTACAGTGATTTTTTATTTTATTTAAAGTACTAGTATGATGTAAAAACACTTTATAATTTATAAATATTTTATTCACATTGCTGTAATGAGAATTGGGGGGTAAAATGTTCATAACGGTCATGGATGTCACAAAATGTAATGGCCCTAAAAATAGGCTTCATTTTCTATATGCAAATTATTTGTTTTTTATTTTTACAAATTATTTTAAGTGCAAAAGCACCAGGACATTTTGCAACATTTTTCTCCAACTGTAATGCAAAAAATAAATAATAACAATAATATTAAAAATCTCATTCCCATAATTGTAATGACAAAAAGATAAATATTATTTACTTTTTAAAGCATTTATAAGTACCGGTATTTATCTAAAGTAGTTTTATTGGACAGGATGATTTTTGCACTACAGTCGTGAAATTTTGGGGCAGGTACTCACAGGTGATTGTCCAAAAAATCATGTTTCATGCAGAAAGGTGTTTCTTATTTTGATGTTGAATATCACCCGGACATGTTTTCTGCAATATTTGCCTTTAGAATGAAGATGAATTGGTCGTAGCTCTTCATTATATTTTCCTGCATGTGATGTTTGTGTGTTTGTGTTTTTAATTGTTACAGAAAAGAAGCCAAATGCAAAGAAAGAGAAGCCAGTTGATTCCCATGATGCAGTGTCAGATCTCTTTGCTCAGATGTCTCTGCAAGCGGCCACAGATCACCAAAACTCGGATGCACTTTTACGCTGTAGATCTACACACAAGCCCAATAGTGATGTCACAGCACACCAACAACAAACACTGCAACCACATGAGATCCCTACACAACGGGCTCCTTCCTCCCCGACATCTGCAGGGCTTCTCCCTCCGGCGCAGAGTTCCCCGTCCGTGTCTGCTCTGATTGGCCAGCTGCATCTCAGCAGCATTGACTGGGATTCTTCATCCTTCACAGCGTCTCCGTCCCAGCAGCCCCAGTGCAGTAAGACCGACCTCAGATCTGCGGAAAATGCGACTGAACATGCTGCGGCTCCAACCTCTGGTCTAAATGCACCACAATGGGGTGTTGAGCGTTCCCTTAAGGAGCGATTGATCATGAAAAATATCGTAAGATCTACTGCGTCGACAGACCCTGTTGTGCAGACGCAAAAGTCCAAGAGTTCTGAATCTAAACTGAGTGAGATCAAGTGTTCCAGAACAGAGTCGAACCAACCAATCCCATCCAAATCGTCTCTGGCATCCCGGTGTATAAAAACACAACCAGCGTGTTGTGAAGAGAAGACATCGACAAACCTAAAACATCAACAAACCCTCACAGATAAACACTCACAAGCACTTAAAAACCCCCTGATATCTGCTGCAATGCCTCATCCAGGACACAGTAAACCATCTGAGAACATTGAGAAGAAGCCGCAAACAGTGTGTAAGATGAGTGTGTGTGCGAGTCAACGCCCGATCAGTGATGACAGCGATTCAGAGAATCGACCCAGATCACAGAAGCCATCGAGACCCGTCAAAACCAGCCCGACCCATCTGCCAAGGGTGAAGAAATCTCCCAATAATCACCACCCTGATAAAACCCCAGAAAAACATGCTGTCATCAAATCAGATCGCCTCATCCTGGTGCATCATGGGAAGGTGGAAAACGATGATTCGGATGTTTCTGTGGACAGCCCTCGACCTTTGGCGGAGAGACTGAAGATGAGATTTGCCAAATGAAAGGGATGTTTCTAAGTGGAATAATAAAGCAGAGGAAAATAATGTTTGAAAATAAAACTAGCTAATACATTTGAAACAATTAGCATTTTATGCAGTTCTATGCGAGTGATCAAGTCTTATGTAATCAATCCAAAAATAAAATTCAGAATATTTGAGTGATGCATCTATAGTGTTCTGCG
Source organism: Myxocyprinus asiaticus (assembly GCF_019703515.2). Classification (NCBI taxonomy): domain Eukaryota; kingdom Metazoa; phylum Chordata; class Actinopteri; order Cypriniformes; family Catostomidae; genus Myxocyprinus; species Myxocyprinus asiaticus. The sequence goes on from NC_059390.1 coordinate 1,328,902, forward strand.
TAGTAAATGTTGTTTTGTTTGTTTTAAATGATGCATTATGCACACAAGTGGTGTTGCAATTTAATCTCTTCTAAGAATGATTTAAGATAGGCCTAAATAGAAAAATAATGACAAGTTATAATAGTACAGAATACTCACCAAAACTATGAAATAATGTACAGTATATAGAAGTATGGGGATTATGTATAGCCTAAAAAGTCTAAAACAAATCAAAACTATCTTAAAATGTAGCTTTCTTTTAAACTAGGCACCCTTTTGTGTAAGGGGAGCATTGTATTGTCAGTTTGTCCACTAATATGAAGATTAGTGGGACACAAAGTTTATGATGGTTCTGGCACAGACAACAAATTCACAGTGTTTTGGAGAAGTGGAGTGACACATGAAGTTTGCAGTACAGAAGTCCTTTACCGAGAGAGAGAGAGAGAGAGAAGTTGGCGAAACAACATTAGGATAAAAGTAACAGTCTGGTCCTAATAAGGACATAAACGCCTGCCGCTTCCTCTCAGCCTTGATCATGAGTGACAGGTGTCACACCTTTCCAGACATGAAAGATCTGACAGCTGCGTCCTGCTTCAACACAACATCAGCTCATATACATGCTAAATATCAGTCCAGATCATTAAAACCAAGTCTATGAGTGATTCTTTAATTAGGGGAACTTTTCTGTCTATTAGAATGATTTTAAAGAAGAAGAAAAAAGATTATTCTGGTTTTAAAGGATGCATTATAATGCTGTTTATTGTGTCTCTTTAATTACTTTTTTTTAAGTATGTTGAAGTGATAAATTTGGGCTTTTCCTCTACCCAGACGACTTCCCTTCTATAATACATTTTACTTTGACCTTTTCAGAACAGTATTTGATTTGATTTGATTTTTTTTTAGAAACAAATAATTTTAGATTAAATGTAATAACTTGCGAGCTTGCTAGATAACTTCTAAATATGTCACGCACAATACCATAAATGCAGAAGTTTGATCAAGGCCATGCACTGTAAAAAAGAAAATCTGTATTTTACGGTTCACTACCGTAAATGTTATTCAATAATATAAACTTGATGAACTAACCTTGTGGAACTATAAAAGTATGCTTTTCACTTTGTTAATCACTGTAGCAAAAACAAAAGGCCACATGATGATATAAAAGTTCATTAAGAGTGACCCTTCCAGAAGTAATAATTAATACACATGTACAGACAGGACACAGTGTTACAAAAAGCACCATCAGAGTAACACATGTGACACTAAAATAAATGAGTAAACATGAACTAAACTACATTAGATATAACTCAGAACACTCCAATGTACATAACTGATATTAAAAATAATAGGTGTCATAATTATTCCCATAAAATATACAGAAATGTGATGGGTCACGCAGAGACTTCTGGGAACAACCGATTAATGTTTTTCACCGTAATTTGAACAATAGTTTACTGTAAAAAAGTACATGTATTATTTTGTTAAAAATAATATTAGTTTTTGCCATTAATTATACAATAAAATCATACATGTGTTGTCTAATTAAATATATTATTATCTTTTACCATATATGTTAAAGTAACTAACCATAAAAACAGCATTTTTACATTCTCTATTTTTCTACAGTGGATGGTAAAATATTTGTACAATACCGTAAAGTTACATGTATTTTTTTCATTAAATATATTATTATATTTTTTCTTTTTTTATTGTGTATGTTAAGGTAACCCTTTAACCAATTAACATTTTTATTGTAGCATTTTAACATTCTTTTACTGTTAAATTTACGAAACAATTTTACAGTGTACGGTAAAATATTTGTACAATATTTTACCATAAAATTACATGTATATGTTAAGGTTAACTACCTGTTAACCAATGAACTTTGCTTACTGTAGAATTTTAACATTCTTTCCCCTTAAAAATTACAGACATTTTTATAGTGTTATAGTTTTATAAAATTACATGTTTGTCTTGTTAAATGTATTTTCATTTTTTTACTGTATATGTTAAGGTAATTACCCATAAACCAATTCACTTTTTATAAATATTATTTTAGTTAAAATTACAGACATTGTTTTACAGTGAACTGTCTACCATTTTTACAATTTTCTACTGTAAAATTATATTTATTGTCTTGTTAAATATATTATAATTTTTTAACATATTTGTTTAGGTAACTACCCGTTAACTAATTAACACTTTTTTACTGTAGCAATTTTACTTTCTTTTACCGCTAAAATTATGAACATATTTTTACAGTGTACGGTAACATATTTAAACAATATTTTACTGTAAAATTACATGTATTGTCTTGTTAAATATATTTTCATTTTTTTACCGTATATGTTAAGGTAATTACCCATAAACCAATTAACTTTTTTTATATATTATTTTACAGTTAAAATTACAGACAGTTGTTAAAGTGAACTGTCTATATTTTTTTTTAATTCTATACTGTAAAATTACATATATTTTCTTGTTTCAAATATTATAATTTTTTCCTGTATATGTTAACAACCCGTTAACCAATTAACAGTTTTTTACTGTAGCATTTTTACTTTCTTTTACCGCTAAAATTATGGACATATTTTTCCAGTGTACGGTAACATATTTAAACAATATTTTACTGTAAAATTACATGTATTGTCTTGTTAAATATATTTTCATTTTTTACCGTATATGTTAAGGTAACTACCCGTTAACTAATTAACTACTGTAGAATTTTTACATTCTTTTCCTATTAAAATTATGGACATTTTTTACAGTGAACTGTCTACCATTTTTACAATTTTCTACTGTAAAATTACATTTATTGTCTTGTTAAATATATTATAATTTTTTTACATATTTGTTTAGGTAACTACCCGTTAACTAATTAACACTTTTTTACTGTAGCAATTTTACATTCTTTTACCGCTAACATTATGGACATATTTTTACAGTGTACGGTAAAATAATGTAACAATATTTTACCGTAAAATTACATGAATTGTCTTGTTAAATATATTTACATTTTTTACCGTATATGTTAAGGTAATTACCCATAAACCAATTAACTTTTTTTATATATTATTTTACAGTTAAAATTACAGACAGTTGTTAAAGTGAACTGTCTATATTTTTTTAATTCTATACTGTAAAATTACATATATTTTCTTGTTTCAAATATTATAATTTTTTACTGTATATGTTAACAACCCGTTAACCAATTAACAGTTTTTTACTGTAGCATTTTTACTTTCTTTTACCGCTAAAATTATGGACATATTTTTACAGTGTACGGTAACATATTTAAACAATATTTTACTGTAAAATTACATGTTTGTCTTGTTAAATGTATTTTAATTTTTTACCGTATATGTTAAGGTAACTACCCGTTAACTAATTAACTTCTGTAGAATTTTAACATTCTTTTACTATTAAAATTATGGACATTTTTTTTTACAGTGAACTGTCTACCATTTGCACAATTTTACATTTTTGCGAATGTATTGTCTTGTTAAATATATGTTAATTTTTACTGTATATGTTTAGGTAACTACCTATTAACCAATTAATACATTTTTACTGTAGCATTTTTACTTTCTTTTACCGCTAAAATTATGGACATATTTTTCCAGTGTACGGTAAAATATTTAAACAATAATTTACTGTAAAATTACATGTATTGTCTTGTTAAATATATGTTAATTTTTACTGTATGTATTAGGGTATGTACCCATTAACCAGTTAACTACTGTAGAATTTTTACATTCTTTTACTATTAAAATTATGGACATTTTTTACAATGCAGATCTTCGTTTCAGGACATGATATAGATGAAACGGATTAAAGATTCGTTTTTCAAGATTTTAAGTATTAAGTGCCCCTTTTAATGAAAGTGTCTCCCTATACTAGTGTTAGATGAGTTATTCTAGTGCACAAATATTCTCGTGCGTCTCTGACAGTATTTCTGTGTGTCTGTACCTTTACGCACGTCCGTCTGATCACATCAGTCTGTTAACTGTCGTCATGTCGACTTAAAGAGTCATTTCCCACAAAAGGGAATCTAATTATTTTCTTTTCTCTTACACGTTAACCGCCAACATCTCCTTATTCACACCCGGGTGCCAAACGCGCGTCCATCCTGCCACTCGCGTCTCTTTGAACTGTGCGCTCGTAAAGATCGCGGGGTATAAAACTAAAGTTTTACCCCTCACCGGGGCATTTTCTCCACGACTGATCCTCGAATGGATAACCTGAAAGAGGGCTTGGCACAGATGGACTCTGCTGTGGAAATCGATGTGACCACGGCGAGGATATTGTCCCAGTGGGACTGGAACGGAGAGGAGAGGACGTTTGGAGACTGCAGCGCGTCCTCACCGGAGTCCTCTTTTGATTCCGTGTGCTCCTCACCGGAGATGCGCTCCAGTCCCGGTGAATGTCGCACATACGGACCCAAACACACCCTCATCTGTGAGCAGCAGAAGCCCAAAGTGAAGATGAGTATGAAGAGACGGATGAAGGCGAGTGAGAGGGAGAAGCTCCGCATGAGGAGTCTGGCGGAGGCGCTGCATCAGCTCCGGGATTACCTGCCGCCGGTGTACAGCCGCAGAGGACAACCGCTCACCAAGATCCAGACCCTCAAATACACCATCCAGTACATCAAAGAACTCTCTAGCATCCTCGACCAAGATTAAAGACATTTTAAAAAGATCTTTTATGATCACTGGAGAAGGATGGGGTGTTTGTACAGTTTTCTATTCTTGGACATTTCATTGACACTTTTGACTGGAGCAGAATTTACAAGTGATTTTAACCTGCTGTTGTACAGATTTTTTGTTGTTTTGTTTTTGTTTTTGTTTTTGTTTATCCACTCAATTGTTTTACCGACATTCTGATGTAAATATTTCTTGCTGGTACTTGTGGAGTGACTTTTAAAGGTATTTTAAAGGTAAAATGGTTAAATAAACGTCTTGTTTGTGATGATGTTGGTCTTTGTATTTGACTCAAGACACTGCTGGGATGGCCCATTTAAAGATACATTTTTGGAAACAATTCTTAGCCTATATTTAAGTGATGTGTGTGCAATGTATTCTCCTGCTTGTTGCCTAAAATCTAGGGATTCTACAGAAAATTCTATTTTAAAAACTATTTACAAAAATGTATTTTACTTTTTACAGAGTATATATATTTATGATCAGAGCTTCTGGAAATGTTATTGGCCTAATTATGTCAAAATATTGAACAGTGGGGATGATTTGGCAAATGTGCATTTATGTATGAAATATTTCGCCAATAAGTCAAGTTTCTTTCAAGTTATTCAACAGAGCCGAAGTGATGTACAGTGCTGAACAAATGCTATAAATATAAAAGCAAATATTTCAAAGTAAACAAACAGAGGAAAAACACAAATTAAAGTGCAATGAAATACATAACCTACATTTAATTGAACATTATAACAAAATCAAAAGGTAAAGAAAATGAGTAATTCTTCAAGATTGAAACATTGGTGATAGAATATTACATTATTATTAATCAGGAAATGTAATAAACACAAAATTTATTTATAGCTACTATGTTGTAAATATTCACTAAATTATTTTTAATATATACGCACGTTTTGAATATATAAATAAATATAAATAAATATATATATATATATATATATATATATATATATATATATATATATATATATATATATATATTATTATTATTACTATTATTTTTACATTTTTTAAATATTAATAAGTATGAAGAAGAACAATGGCACTAAACTATTTAATTTATTAGAAAGACTTGGAATCACCTAACTTTGGTTTACGCATTTTGTAAATAATAAGAATAATAATAATAATAATAATAATAATTATTATTATTATTAAAAATATACACGTATATATATATATATATATATATATATATATATATATATATATATATATATATTATTTTTATTATTTTTTACATTTTTTAAAAATATTATTAATAAGTATGAAGAAGAAGAATGGCACTAAACTATTTAATTTATTAGAAAGACTTGGAATCACCTAACTTTGGTTTACGCATTTTGTAAATAATAATAATAATAATAATAATAATAATAATCACTCTTTTTCTATTCTTTTTTTCTCCTCCTTTACCATTATGTTGTTGTCTTATCAGCTTTCGGGGTGTTTGTCGTATATTTAAAATTGTGTACAAAAAATAAAAAGAAAGAAAGGGGTTTACGCATGTCATTAACTATTATGACGCCTTTGTTGCGTAAAAGAACGTTGGCCAATCACGGCGCGCTGTGGTTTCCTGTGGGCGGAGCCTTAGTGTTACAATGTAGCTCTGACAAAGAGAATCAGCGCTCGATGTCTCGCCATTTCAAAGCCGAATAAGCCCGCCGGATTTCTACACGGATACGAGTTTCACAATCAAAGTGATTATCGTTAAATATTGTTAAAGGCTTCTTGTCTTAGAAGAACTCTCGATCTTTTAAGGTAAGGCTTAGCACACCAGTATAAATCGCTATGAGCTCGTAATAACGAGTGTTGGCGTGTTTCATGTGTCAGTGCACGTTCGCCTTCATCAGTTCAGCTGAATTACATCAGCAGCTTGTACATCATGAATTTAACTTTAAATGTGAGTTTCACTGTGCTCGGCTCATGCTCATCAGTCCAGGGGGATATTCGTGTTGTTATTTCAGTCACCAGTGATGATTACATCTGTCTACTGCTCTTAAACCGTCATGTGAATGAAGGGAGCTTGTAAATTCCCCAGAAATCATCCATTTGTATCAGTAAACACATTTAGCGACAATAATATTCATATTTAGGTGTAAAAACACAAACAACAAAGCAGGGAGCAAATACATTTGAAGAAAACATGGTTCGAAATATTATACATTACAAGTACTACATGGAAATAGAAAATTGAATTATAATATTACTGTGCATCACAGTATTACAGTTGCTGTCAAATCCCCATGAACTCAAAAATGGAATTTTGTGGCTTCCAGTCCATGTATGTTATCTTTGAGGTTGTTTATATTTTAGTGCACTCCTAAAAGTTGAAAAATACATTTAACTAAAGCAACTGGGGAGGAATGAAACACGTCTTTTGTGTTGCTAGCATCATACTTTATCAGTATATATACATGCACATTTACAATTCACAGTGTTTCTCTTCCATGAAAACAGACCGAAAATATTGATGACATCATCTTGCACTAAGGGGCGTATCCACATTTTTGTACAATAAAATGCTCTTTGGAATGAAAAGGTCCCTCCCACTTATACCACCTCCCTCTGAGTAGCAAATCATGACTCATGTGTCATAACTAAAGCCTTTATTTTTTAAAGACAAGCCCTTTGATATGTCACATCTCAACTTCCTGTAGGAAATGCGTAAACACTGCGCTTGTCAAACATTTCATGGGGTTTTTAAAAACATGAACCATTAATAACTTTCTTCTTGAGATGTTTTCCATCTTGTGCCAGGTTTCCACTCTTCAAAAGCAGCATCTACAGTATTTATCCCTCCAGTAAGGGGTTAAATTCCTCCGTGCACGGCAGCATGCCCACATGTCTGATCTGATGCATTTCTTTAGATGCCTTATTTTACAGTTGGCCACATCTGCGTTCACACTATTAATACACGGCCTGTCTGCACACTCTGAAATCCCCACGGCCCGGATCAGCTGCTTATATCCCAGCAGGCAGTTTGATGATGGAAGCGCTGGCATGTTTAGCCTGTCGTGTGACTTGAACAGCATGTACTCCATGTGCTTCCGACAGCGAGACTATGACAAATGGAAAACGTCAGACATTTGATACTGACGTCAGATGTTTTCCAGTTCATGCCTCTGGATTTGGGTCAAAGTGAAACCAATAAGTAACACAAAATGACAATTAAATAACATTTTTGGACTTTCCTAATAACATTATAGGCACCCTTCTTTTCAATAACTGCCATGAGCCTTCCATTCATGGAGTCTGTCAGTTTCTTGATCTGTTCACGATCAACTTTCACTGCAGCAGCAACCACAGCCTCCCAAATGCTGTTCAAAGAGGCGTATTGTCTTCCTTTTTTTTTTTTTTGGATTTTTCCCCTTTTTCTCCCAATTTGGAATGCCCAATTCCCAATGCGCTCTAAGTCCTCGTGGTCACATAGTGATTCGCCTCAGTCCGGGTGTCGGAGGACGAATCCCAGTTGCCTCCGCGTCTGAGACAGTCAACCCGCGCATCTTATCACGTGGCTTGTTGATCGCGTTGCCACGGAGACATAGCGCGTGTGGAGGCTTCACGCCATCCACCGCGGCAACCACGCTCAATTCACCATGTGCCCCACTGAGAACAAACCACATTATAGCGACCACGAGGAGGTTACCCCATGTGACTTTACCCTCCCTAGCAACCGGGCCAATTTGGTTGCTTAGGAGACCTGGCTGGAGTCACTCAGCACGCCCTGGGATTCGAACTAGCGAACTAGCGAACTCCAGGGGTGGTAGCCAGCGTATTTTACCACTGAGCTACCCAGGCCCCTGGCGTATTGTCTTCCTTCACGTTTGAGAACGTCCCACAAGTTCTCAGTAGGATTTAAGTCAGGTGAGGAAGGGGCCAAGTCATTATTTGGGCATCTTTGAGGCCCTTGCTGGCTAGCTAAGCAGTGGAGTACTTGAATGCATGTGATGGAATATAGTCCTGCAATACTGAGGACTTCTTCCTGTACCACTGCTTGTACTTTCCAGAAACTGGCAGTAGGTTTGGGAGTTGAGTTTCAGTCCATCTTCACCTCGAAAAGGTCCAACTACCTCATCTTTAATGATAGCAGCCCGTACCAGTACACCTCCTCCACCTTGCTGGCACCTGACTCGAAGTGGTGCCCTGTGTCCATTAGTGATCCAGCCACGGGCCCATCCATCTGGTCCATCAAGATTCACTCTCATTTCATCTGTCCATAAAACCTTTGAAAAATCTGTCTTCATGTATTTCTTTGCCCAATCTTGATGCTTCAACTTGTGAATATATTCAGTGGTGGTCGTGTTTCAGCCTTCTTGACCTTGGCCATGTCTCTGAGCACTTGACACCTTGTACTTCTGGACACTCCAAGTAGGTTGCAGTTCTGGAATAAGTCTTTTGCAGTTAATTTGCACCTTTTCTTCTCCATGCATTTTTGCGCCTCAGTTGACTATTCGCAACAAAACGTTTGATTGTCCGGTGGTCACGCCTCAATAGTTTAGCTATTTCAAGAGTGTTGCATCCGTCTGAAAGGCATTTCACAATATTTGACTTTTCAGTGTCAGTTAAATCTCTTTTTTGGCCCATTTTACCTGAGGTAATGAAGCTGCCTAATAAATATCCACACCTTGATATAAGGTGTTAGTCACTTTCGCCACACCCTCCCTCATTAAGTGAGAGCCATTATCTCTAAATGGAGAACACTTGGCACAGTAGTGAACCTTCCCAGAAGTGGCCGACCTTCAAAAATTCCTCCAAGAGCATGGCGACGACTCATCCAGGAAGACACAAAAAAGCCAAAGACAACATCCAAGGAACTGCAGGCCTCTCGCATCAATGAAGGTCACTGTTCATGACTGCACTATCAGAAAGACACTGGGCAAAAATGCCATCCATGGAAGAGTGGCGAGGTGAACACCACTGCTAACCCAGAAGAACATTAAGGCTCGTCTGAATTTTGCCAAAACACACCTTGATGATCCTCAAACCTTTTGGGAGAATGTTCTGTGGACTGATGAGTCGAAAGTGGAACTGTTTGGAAGACAGGGGTCCCGTTACATCTGGCGTAAATCAAACACAGAATTCCACAAAAAGAACATCATACCTACGGTCAAGCATGGTGGTGGGAGTGTGATGGTGTGGGGATGCTTTGCTGCTTCAGGGCGACTTCCAATAATTGAGGGAAACATGAATTCTGCTCTCTACCAGAAAATCCTAAAGGAGAACGTCCGGTCATCAGTCCGTGAGTTGAAGCTCAAGCGCAACTGGATTATGCAGCAAGACAATGATCCAAAGTATAGGAGTAAGTCCACCTCTGAATGACTCAAAGAAGCTAAATTAAAGTTTTGGAGTGGCCAAGTCAAAGTTCTGACTTGAACCCGATTGAGATGCTGTGGCAGGACCTTAAACGGGCAGTTCATGCTCGAAAACCCTCCAGTGTGGCTGAACTAAAGCAGTTCTGTAAAGAAGAGTGGGACAGAATTCCCCTCCAGTGTTGTGAAAGACTGATCTCCAGTTATCAGAAGTGTTTGTTTGCAGTTGTTGCTGCTAAAGGTGGCACAACCAGATATTAAGTTTAAGGGGGCAGTTAGTTTTTCACATGGGTGATATAGGTGTTGGATAACCTTTTTGCTTCAATAAAAAAAATATATATATTTGAAAACTATATTTTGTGTTTGCTCAGGTTGTCTTTGTTTTAGCTTATATCTCATTTGAAGATCTAAAAAAATTCCTAAAAAATCAGGAAGGGGGCAAATAATATTACACAGCACTGTATCATCTTCCTCTAAAAATTGTACATGCACACTGCTTTTTTTCCATGTCAGAGTTTCTGTTAGCGAATCTGTTATTGTTAAAATAAGTTTATATTAGTCAAATCAATGACTACTATTATAGCAAGAAAACAGTAGGGCTTTGGAGAGCTGTCAGGAACCTGTTTACAAATATGCTAATCACTGTTTTTAAAGATGGCTGCTGAAACACAGCAGGTGGAGGAGACGACAGAAGTGATGGAGTCCTCAGACACGCCCACAAAGGAGGAGCCTGTAACTGACAACAAGACCAGGTAGGTCACATGATCAAAGTGACTGCTGTCATTGGTTAGTCTCTACACTCTCATGTGTCTGAGGTTAATTTCTGTTTATTTCTTCTCACAGGGGTCGCGGAGTGAAGGGCCGTGGCAGAGGTGTGCGTATGGGCCGTGGAGGTCGTGGTGGCCGAGGGATGATGATGATGAAAGGGTTTAGACCGCCGGGACACGTGAGAGGCAGAGGACGTGATGGGTTTACAAACGGATTTGGACCCATGAGGTTTTGCAAAAGTGTTCTTGAGTATTTCAATTTCAAGTACTGTCGGCCCCATTTAACACATTTGACCATTTTTTAAGACTTTTCCCCAAAATCAGTTTGCATATTCCATCTGGGCCTGTTCATAAGAAATCATAAATCATGACAGACTACATCTCCCATGATTCATCTCTCTTTGCAGGAGGGGCATGGGTAGAACGTGGCCATATCCAGACATGCGTGGCCGGAGAGGAAGAGGCGGGCCAATGGGAATGCACTTGGGTCTGCCCCCTCCCCCGCCCCCACCCATGCACATGAGAGGACCCCATCCCCCAATGCACAGGTATGTCAAGTGCTAACCCATATTATGAGGTAAAATATTTGCCGTTACAACTCATGCATCGGTTGGCGCAGTGGATGCATGACGTTGTTTAACGAATAGTTCACCTAAAAATATATATATTTCATTATTTAAAGTGATCATATCCCTTCAGAAGACTTGCAAGGTTTCTATGTGTGAATGCAAGTGTTTTGCCATTTTCAAATCTAAATGTTGTTGTTTTTGCATAGTGCTAATTTTTTCAAAAGAAAAACACGCTCAGAGGTTGAAGATTGAACTCAAATTCTACACTGATCAGCCACAACATTAAAACCACCTGCCTAATATCGTGTAGGTCCCCCTCGTGCCACCAAAACAGCTCTGACCCGTTGAGGCATGGACTCCACAAGACCTCTGAAGGTGTCCGGTGGTATCTGGCACCAAGACATAAGCAGCAGATCCTTTAAATCCTGTAATTTGTGGGGTGGGGCCTCCATGGATCGGACTTGTTGGTCCAGCACATCCCATAGATACTCAGTCAGATTGAGATCTGGGGAATTTGGAGGCCAAGTCAAAACCTTGAACTCTGTCATGTTCCTCAAACCATTCCTGAACAATTTTTGCAGTGTGGCAGGGCGCATTATCCTGCTAAAAGAGCCCACTGCCATCAGGGAATACCGTTGCCATGAAGGGGTGTACGTGGTCTGCAATGATCTTTAGGTATGTGGTACGTGTCAAAGTAACATCCACATGAATGCCAGGACCCAAGGTTTCCCAGCAGAACATTGCCCAGAGCATCACACTGCCTCCGCCAGCCTGCCTTCTTCTCATAGTGCATCCTGATGCCATCTCTTCCCCAGATAAACGACACACATGCACCCGGCCATCCACATGATCTAAAAGAAAATGTGATTCATCAGACCAGGCCACCTTCTTCCATTGCTCATGGTCCAGTTCTGATGCTCACGAGCCCATTGTAGACACTTTAGGTGGTGGACAGGGGTCAGCATGGGCACTCTGACCGGTCTGCGGGTACGCAGCCCCATACACAGCAGGCTGCGATGCACTGTGTGTTCTAACACCATTCTATCATGACCAGCATTACGTTTTTCAGCAATCTGTGCTACAGTAGCTCTTCTGTGGGATCGAATCTTTGCTCCCCATGTGCATCAATGAGTCTTGAGCACCCATGACCCTGTCGCCTGTTCACCGGTTGTCCTTCCTTGGACCACTTTTGATAGGCACTAACCACTGCATACTGGGAACACCCCACAAGACCTGCCGTTTTGGAGATGCTCTGACCCAGTCGTCTAGCCATCACAATTTGGCCCTTGTCAGAGTTGCTCAGATCCTTACACTTGCCCATTTTGCTTCTAACAAATTAAATTCAAGAACTGACTGTTCACTTGCTGCCTAATATATCCCACCCCTTGACAGGTGCCATTGTAACGAGATAATAAATGTTATTCACTTCACCTGTCAGTGGTTTTATGATGTGGCTGATCAGTGTAAATTTAAAGTAATCCATTACTCACTTTTTTATTTGTTAGAGTACTCGGCTACAAAATTACTCAAAATTCCCATTCCTAATTTTGGCTAAAACATTTTAATGCATGAAAAATGTGCAGCATTTGTGAACTTACTTAAGTGGTGACGGAAACAAATCTTTTAATCAATTAATCGAAATGGAAATTAATTGAACTTTCCAAGACTACCGTCGTTTGCAAGTTTATATCATAGACGCGTTTAAAAAATCTCTGCCTAAACATTTTTGTCTAATGACACGCTCTTTAGGAAACTCAATATAAGTTGAGCTCTATCGACAGCATTTGTGGCATAATATTGATTGATCATAAAATTAAATTAGTCCTGCCCCTTGTTTATTTAAATAGACACTTACAATGAAAGTGAATGGGGCCAGTGCATAAATGCTAAAATACTCACTGTTTCAAAAGTCTATTACTAACCGTATCTGTGTGCAATGCTATCTATTATTACAACATCGTTGTCATGACGACGTAATGCTGGTAAACCCTGTAATCCCGGTATGTGATTTTATCACGCTAAAATCATGAAAATGGTCATATTGTTTGTGTCTTGTGTCTATACTTTTGAAACAGTGAGTATTTTAATGTTTACAGATTATTGACCCCATTGACTTCCATTGTAAGTGTCTCACTGGAACACACATTTGTGCTTTTTTAAAGAAAAGGAGGGATGAGTAGACATTAATATTTGTGTTAATAATCAACATTATGACACAAATGCTGTCGATTGGGAGTATTGACGCTGACTATCACACCTGGAGTCACGAGTTTGAATCCAGGGCGTTCTGAGTGACTCCAGCCAGGTCTCCTAAGCAACCAAATTGGCCCGGTTGCTAGGGAGGGTAGAGTCACATGGGGTAACCTCCTCGTGGTCACTATAATGTGGTTCTCGCTCTTGGTGGGGCACGTGGTGAGTTGTGCGTGGATGCCGCGGAGAATAGCGTGAAGCCTCCACACGAGCTATGTCTCCGCAGTTACGCACTCAACAACCCACGTGATAAGATGCGCGGATTGACGGTCTCAGATGCGGAGGCAACTGAGATTCGTCCTCCGCCACCCAGATTGAGGCAAGTCACTATGCCACCACGAGGACTTAGTGCGCATTGGGAATTGGGCATTCCACATTGAGGAGAAAAAAACAAACAAATGCTGTTGATTGAGCTTCACTTGTATTGAACCCAGAATATTCCTTAAAAGCACATTCAGTTCACCACAAAATGTCAGGAACATTCGAAATATCACCCAGCCCTACATTGTAGCATTGCTTGATATATTCATGTTTTATAACTTGAGCATCTGAACAGCATGTGTGTAACCTGCGCGTTTGTCATTAAAGGCACGGACCGCCTCCCCCTCCACCACCAGGGCACCCGGGCTTCAGAGGGCGGCTCCCACACCCGAGAGGGCGGGGCATGATGCTGCCTGGCCCTCCGCGCTATTTCCACCCCAGAGGGTAAGAACACACTCGCTCACTTCCTGCTTTTCTGAGCTGTTCTTTCACAAACGCACACGTTGAAGAGTCTCTTCCGCGTGATAGCTTGGCGTTCTCAGTGTTTTGATCGAAGTGTAGTGTACGGTTAATTATTAGACCATGATAAGATCCACAACAAAGGATAATGTAACAAAAAAAAGTGTGTACATGAATTAAAATAGTGCATGACACTTAGTGTTTAATTGAATACTATGTTTGAATACGCATTGCAAAATTACGAGTTACGATTTCGGCCCCTTCTTGAGCACAGCAGCCCAATCCAAATGTATGATTTTATCCTTTCATGCAGCTACCACAATGGATTGGCCCCTCCACTGCCCCACCCGCCTCCCGGCAGGGGCCAGCGCTGGCCAGGGCCCCCTGGTGGCCGGAGGTTTTAACGCACCTCTGACGTAGTTCAAATCTGTAGCGTTAACGGCCACCGAATCATTTCTGTCCAAACAGACTCGCAGGTCCTTTTACTGTAACAAACACACTACCCTTTTCTGTTAATGTATTTGAGGAAAAAGCCCCAGAAACATTTAAAAGCACTCTCAATCTGAAGAAGACGAGGAAACAAGTTTAATTTACATTTTAAGTGTATTTCATGAGTATTTTACTCCTCTAAGTGTTGTCTAGTCTGCGTGGTGCTATTCCTGTGAGCCTTAAATTTTTCTTTATATGAAGAAATGAAAGTGCATTTTAGAGAATGAGACGTTAAGAGAAACAGAGTGACTGTATGTCCACCGTCATTCCTCAATATAAATGTCGTTGATATTTCTGTAGTCTTTGGACCTCCCAGACATGTCAGATGATGTCAGTACACTGACATTTACCAAGCGGATCACTGACACCCCCTCCAATATGTTCTTCATGTGTAGTGCTCATGAATTATTAATGATTTAATATCATATATGTGCAGCTACTTTAAGTCAAGTGAAAATTTTGCTGTTAAAAAGTATCCATGTTTTTTTGTGTGTTTCTTTTTGGTTTTTTTTGTTAAGCAGTCCACACTGTTGACTTCTATTCTGTTAAAATTAACAATTACATTAATTTACCATCACAGGAGAGTAGCGCTACAGTTTATACTTCTTTAATTAAGCATTTCCTTGCTTTTCTATTTCAAAGCGAGTTTCAGCAGTATTTGATTCAAAAAATTAAGAAAATAAAATAAAAAATCCTATCTTCTGTGTTGAGTTTTGAAGTGTTACACATTCACGTATTGTAACTGATAAAGTCATGTGATTTTTGTGAATGTAAATTGAACAGATAACAGCTTTTGACTTAGTTTTGAGGATCAAAATAAAGTTAACATAAAATGATTTCTCTTTTTATTGTTTATTTAAACTAAAAATGAATGTCCATTTATTTAATGTATTGTAAAAGTACTGAACTGCACATTTCTGAAGCAAAATGGACAGCAATGTAAAGATTTTATGTTTTTACTATTCACATGAGCACAGAAATATTCCACGATTATGGAAATGAGAGCATTCATTTCTCTGTTTGAATTTGGTTGCACTTTAATGATGAATACTTTTCTTATTTGCATAATTGCAGACGTACGTAATGTTCTGTGGGAAGGTCTATTAACAAGTAGTTACAATTTAACAACAACAACAAAGAGGCTTTTAAAGTTACTTAGAGGGCTGAAAATTAAAACACAAACAAAGTCTAAGGATGTATACATGAAATTAATGATTTTCTCATTGAAATGCTTTAAATATGAAACTCTGTCTCTCTCATGTCAGACCTGCAAGTCTCAGACAACAACAGAAAAACGCAAACTTCTGTC
Organism: Myxocyprinus asiaticus; assembly: GCF_019703515.2. Lineage (NCBI taxonomy): Eukaryota > Metazoa > Chordata > Actinopteri > Cypriniformes > Catostomidae > Myxocyprinus > Myxocyprinus asiaticus. The sequence continues at coordinate 1,345,009 of NC_059390.1, forward strand.
CATTCTCGACTTTGAAAATTCTCTGTTTTATAAAAGCTAATGTTGAGATGCATTTAAATATCTGAAATTGCATGAAGGTGTAAACAGTGGTGCAATGTTTTCTATTACAATGCATTCTGGTATATTTGGAATCTTAAAGGGACAGTTCACCCAAAAATGAAAATTTTCTCATCATTTATTCACTCTCACGCCATCCCAGGTGTGTATGACTTTCTTTGTTCTGCAGAACACAAATGAAGATTTTTAGAAGAATATTTCAGCTCTGTAGGTCCATACAAGTGAATGGTGACCAGAACTTTGAAGCTCCAAAAAGCACATAAAGGCAGCATAAAAGTAATCCATTAGACTCCAGTGGTTTAATCCATGTCTTCAGAAGTGATATGATAGGTGTGGGTGAGAAACTTCTTTGACCAGTAGCTGGTGATATGCATGAAGTATATGAATCGCCAATAAACAAAAGAGGAAAACATGGAGATTTATAGTTAAAAGGACGTAAATATTGCTCTGTTTCTCACACACACCTATCATATCACTTCTGAAGACATGGATTAAACCACTGGAGTCGTATGGATTACCTTTATGCTGCCTTTATGTGCTTTTTGGAGCTTCAAAGTTTTGGTCACCATTCACAAATACTCAGCTGAAATATTCTACAGAAAATCTTCATTTGTGTTCAGCTGATGAAAGAAAGTCATACACATCTGGGATGGCATGAGGGTGAATAAATGATGAGAGAATTTTCATTTTTGGGTGAACTGCCCCTTTAATGTGTTAGCAGGACACACAATATTGTGATTGAGTTTTACTTGAAATGGTCTCAGTTATTAGATATATATCTAGTACAGCCATTAGCATCATGTATAGTTCACGTTTTGATCTGAATATTTCTTTATCTGATATAAATGCTGAGGCAAATGAAAGATGAGAATGAGATCAAGTTTAAATTTCAGTAATAATAATAGTAATATTTTTTGTTAGATTTAAAATGCCTTAGAAATCTGTACTCAGGTATTTTATTCAAATACAGTATTGCAGAGTGTGTTTCTGAATACTGTAAAAATTGCATTTGCTAAAAGTGAGCCTGTGACCAGCTGCTCACTCACTTGAGACTAACATTTTTGTAGTTCATTTCTAAAATGTAATTTATAATATATAAATTGACCTTTATAGTCAAGATCATGACTCTCAGATAAGATATTAGTGTCCATCAGCTGTGTTGAGATTTGTTGGATCCCCAAACATCCATATGACACAGTCAGCCTGCTGTGAGACTCTTTTGCCCGTCTGTCTGTTCCTCCGATGGGGCAGTTCTGCAGTTCTTCTCGTCTGCTCTGATCTTCTTCTGGTTTCACTCTGGACTGACTCTTGTTGTCTCCTGAAGGGGTTAGACACCCTTTTGGAAGGACATGCAGGAGGCAGGACGGTCCCATCTGTCTCTCCTCCTCTGCCCCGCCCTGCTGATGTGATGCTCCGCCCTCTCTCATAACAAAGGTGAGTTTCATGTTCATTCAGAGTCAGACTCCTCCCCCACCCCCAAACTCTCTGGATTGGAATAGAGTGGCAGTCTGTCAGTTCATATTGTAAAAATGAAAAGATACTATTTGGGGCTCCTCAGGTTGCTACATTGTTGAAACATTGTTACATTCCATCAGCTACATTGTTGGAACCCTTTAGAAGCTCTAGGCAACATTTTAAAAAGGAACGTTTCTGCAAGAACTAAAACAAAACAAAACAAACCATGGTTCCTCCAGTAACCTCATCATTAATGAAGGGCTTTGTAGACAAATACATGCATAAACATTTCTGTACAAAATGTGAATAAAAGTACATTTAAATGGACGAGTTGTAGCAGATAATGAGGGGAAAGCAGTGCATGTTAACTTCAGTATTATTTAAAAAGCATCTTCAGAAGCTGATTGAGTGGAAAGAGCTGGAAACTGAACTAAGGGTGGTGACTTTGAAAAAGCTCACATGTAAAATAGATTTGATAACTAAATAATTCCCATCATTTTTATTTGTGCTATTCAGTGTCAGAAATTAACTTTTACATTAAGGGGCAATATTAGCCCACTCGATTTGTTTTTTTCAGGGGCATTTTTGACTTTTATGAGGGCGTATTGTTTTGCTAACCATTCAAAACAAACTGTCTCATCTATTTATGTCACATATGTTAATTGAATTAATTCACTAATACACTTCAAAAAAGTAATAATAATTAAGATTTACACATTTCAATTTAATAACAAAATTTCATAAAATTTAATTGAGTAATCTTATATATATATATAAATTTAATTTTGTTACAAATTAATTCAATTGCAAGGAATTTTCTATAAAACTGAAATGCATAAATCCTAAAAGTAGGCTAATATATATATATATATATATATATATATATAATTTTTTGAGTGTATAAATCCTTAAGATTTAATATTTTTTTACCAATTACAATAAGAATGAAATCATCATCAATCTATATTTAATGCCATAATGCTGTATATATAACAAGGACTATAATATTAAGAACTTATGTATATCAGATGTTACAAATAAAAAAAATACTTTTTTTTTGCCCCTGACATTTTGAATTTTCAGGAGCATTTTTGGTGTCATTTTTGCCCTGAGGCCCCCCCCCTTCATTTCTGACACTGGTGCTGTTTCGTTGTTTGGATTACTTCACTATTATTCAAAAATGATAATAACCATAATAAAGAGTGAGCAGAGTATGTCCAAACTCTTGACTGGTAGTATATGTACTGAAATTCCTCGAGGACACAATAGGAAATGATCTCTGGTTTTACTGTTAGTCTGTAGTGCCAAAATGTACAGATCTTTGAAAGCAATTTTTTAACCATTCAGGGTGTCATGTTGCATCCAAGAAACATTTGACCCCATGGGGGACACCCAAAACGACCAAAGGAGAACCGCTTGACCACCCTAAACATCAAAATTGACATCATGTACCTGGAATATTTACTAATATGTAAGCAGTGGACAGATGCCAAACTCAAAATACAGTTTGAAAAAAATAAATATATATATATATATATATATATATGTAGATATACAGTATATATTAAGAATGATTATATTATTATTTTGAAGTAAAAAGAAACATATTTTTCCTTTTAATTATAATGTATCAGTGGGTTGCATTTTTCTCTATTAATCTCTATGTAGTCAATTCATTTTTTATTATCATATTGTTTTACATTTGTATTGTCTTGATACAACATAGATTGTTAAAGTAACAGGTCACCCAAAAAATGAAAATTCTCTCATCATTAATTCACCCTCATGCCATCCCAGATGTGTGACTTTCTTTCTTCTGCTGAACACACATGAAGATTTTTAGAAGAATATTTCAGCTCTGTAGGTGCATACAATGCAAGTGAATGGTGACCAGAACTTTGAAGCTCCAAAAAGCACATAAAGGCAGCATAAAAGTAATCCATAAGCCTCCAGTGGTTTAATCCATGTCTTCAGAAGAGATATGATAGGTGTGGGTGAGAAGCAGATCAATATTTAAGTCCTTTTTTTAAATGTAAATCTTCACTTTCACAATCTTGTGTTTTTAGCGATTTGCATTCTTCGTGCATATCGCTACCTACTGGTCAAAGGTGTAGATTTACAGTAAAAAAAAAAAAAAAAAGGCTTAAATATTGATCTGTTTCTCACCCACACCTATCATATCACTACACAAGACATGGATTAAACCACTGGAGTCTTATGGATTACTTTTTTGCTGCCTTTATGTGCTTTTTAGAGCTTCAAAGTTCTGGTCACCATTCACTTGCATTGTATGGACCTACAGAGCTGAAATATTCTTCTAAAAATCTTCATTTGTGTTCTGCAGAAGAAAGAAAGTCATACACATCTGGGATGACATGAGAGTGAGTAAATGATGAGAGAATTTACATTTTTGGCATGAACTATTCCATTAACCTATATTTGAGTGTTTGCTTTGTCATGTTCATGACTGCATGATCTCTCTGTACATGTATGTGTATGTGGAAGAGAGAGTGAGTCATTTAACTGATTTGCTTGAGTGGAATGAGTCATTTCATTTGTGCTTCAGGACTGCGCAGACGCATACAGAACCAGAGCAGCTGAAACAAACTTCAGGCAGCATGTAAGTGACGTGTTTGATTCATTTACACACCACCTCAGCTCACAGCATTGTGACTAACACACTTTATCTTAATATCTTCAGTAGATGTATTTTAGATAGTATAGTTTGTTTCTAAGATGCCAAGTCAAATGTGCGGATCACGGATGGTCCCCTGTGGCGGCCCCTAACGGGAGCAGCCGAAAGAAGAGAGAGAGTTTGTGTTTCTTAGATGCTGTTGTGGGCGTCATTAGAAATGTTCAGTGATATTAAAGGTGAGTGTATTTCTGCAAATCTGTCTCTTTGTTTTTAATTCTCATCACATGAGGTTATTCAGTTGCTGCTTATTGCTTTACTGAATGCACATTTTGCACAAACAGAACATACATTGGACAAGCTTCAGACATTTATATGTAGCCACAACCCAAATGTCATTTGAACAGAAAATGTTTTAAATATCTTGCATTACTATAATGGACAAACCACACAGTCAAATGAATAAAAAGTACATATTTTCCATATAAAATTAATTTTGCATGTGTACACTGAGACTATAAAAGCCAGTTATTTTTATTTGAAAACAACATGCATTTATAAAATCAGGTTTACTATTTTTAGCACACCGGAGGTCCCTCACAAGGGTCTCATCATGTCATAAAACCCTGGCACAAACAGTTATTATTTCTGTTAAAACTGTAGCAGGACTGTGCAATATTAACAAAATACAGTAGATGTTTCAATATATTTTAAATTAATATAAAATATGCCTTTCAAGTTGGAACGTGATAAGTTTAGTTTTTTGTTTTGACTTCCTGAAATGATCTGTACTTTATAAAAGAAATGCAACTAAACTTTATTGCATGTATTTGGTATATGACATACACACAGTCTTGTTTAAAACCAAAAACATTACTCATATTTCATACACATTTTATTCAGAGACTTTATTCAGACCATAAACATCAGTGATCTAAGATTTGATTGATCAGAACTAATACTCTTGAGACTCTTGAGAACCCCAAATCCTGCAGCTAATATCAAGTCACTATCTTTCTGATTGGCTGGACTCCAGTTTGTTGGCGTCCCACAGCGGTTTCTGAATGTGTTCGGGGATCTTTTCAATAGCTGTCTGTAGAGAACAACAAACACTGCTTTAGTTTGGAGGAAACATGCTTTGTGAACACACATCAGTTTGCATTAGTAAAGTGATCCAAACTGTGTGTTCATATTAGCACTGCATGGTTTAATTGTGATGCTGTTACCTTGGTGACCTCCATGGCAACGCCCTCAGGTAGATTACGCTGTATATACTCCAGATAAACCTGTACGGTTGAGCCGGTTATTCTGGAAATCTAAAAAGTGACAAAGATGTTGATTTCATCAGGAGTTTCTTAGACATCTTTACAAAGCAAAGAATTATCAGGGAAATTATAAAATCACTGACATTTCTATGGCGAGTACAGTGTCTAATGGACAGTATCTCCCCCCCGAATTTGGTTTGCTGGAGTGTTTTGTTCTTATGAGGGTGTATTTCATCCTTTCAAAACACTTGAATTAAATTAATTTCCATAGTTCTCCATCTGAACAGTTAGATTACATCGTACCGATAAAATTCAATCATATTATGCCATATGTATAACTATGCCTAGTATAAAATATTAAGAACTTCATCAGATGTTACAAATAAAACGAGGAATTCTTTACATTATTCATTTTGAATTTTAGGAGCATTTTTGTCACTTATGCTCTGAGCACCCTTTAATTATGCTCAGTTCTAAAATATTTCATTGGCGATGAATTGCTCTTTGTAAGGGCAGTGTGTATAAAATGATTTTTTTTGCCCCCTCTGGAAAATTCTTGGAAATGTATTGGTCAAAGGAGTTGAAATCCTGTTTAGAATGATCTTTCTCCAAATACCCAAAATAAGAAAGTGGATTTTTCACCTTAATACACCTGTAATGTGTCCTCATCTCGTACTGCACTCTGTGTTTCTTAAAGATGTGAATCGACTTCAGTAGAGTTAGTTTATCTATGTCTTTGGGAGGTTCAAATCTGTAAAATATAAAGGAAATAAGAACGCCATCACTGTATGAATCTGCCATTAAGAATGCCAACCCCTTAATTTGAGCATTTCAGGTCTGGGTTGTGTTAAAACTGTATGTTAAGAGTGACGTTCACTCACACTTTCTCCAATGTTAGGCCGAGCTCTTGAGCTGCCAATGTGGCAAAAAACTCATAGCTGTCCAGCACTGATTTATCATGCCCTTTCACCAACACCGACAGCTTCTGATAGAGTGTGTCTGGCTCTTCTGTGACTGTGACCTGCGATGAAAAGAACCAGGATGAGATAACCTGCACACTTAATTTTAGAGGCTACAATGTGTTTGGCTTATAAAACTCATCATTATAGGACAACAATGACACTTAACCCTCATGCACTGTTCGGTCATTTTTGACCGAAATCAATTTTGTTTCTTCAATAAAACTGGTTTCTTTTATCTGACGGGTATGAGACTTGGTGACTTTTCTTCCATTTGATATCTGAACACACACAAAGAAATTGGAGTGGATTCGAACAGTCTAAGTGGTTGACAAAAAAAAGTTACACTTGTACTGTCCCCGGTCAAAAGTGACCACCACAGGAAACGAATGTGAAACACTAAAAAACACAGATTTGTTTTACTTTTCATTATTTATTATATAAAATAAAAAAAACAGCCACAATGCAGAAAAAACACACACAGACATGAAGGGGTGAGACTACCAAACATCAAGAGTGCAAAACACACACACACACACACACACACACACACAAAACTGAACTGGTCAGACTATAAAACTGAACAATTTTATTTTTATTTGTCACAAAAAAAAAACAACAAATCAGCCACAATGCAGAACACACACACACCAAAATGAATTGGTGAGACCATAACACATCTACAATGTTGAACACACACACACACACGTCTTACAGCCAGGGAAGAATAAGTAGCTCTCTGCAGCCATCTAGTGTTTATACTTGTAATTTTATTTTTATTTTGTTATAAATGGACAGCACAGATTGATTCTTGAGAATTTTTGCTTTCAAACGGTAAATAATATAAATTATCAGGATTGGCTCAGTATTTGAGAAAATATTCATAAGTCAAAAAAAGTCCATTTTCAAGCTCAAGGTCATATAGGTAAATAAATTAGTACATAAAAAAAGGTCTAAATACACCCAAAATGCACCACTTTAGTGCTTTTACATTATTTAATTTAGAGTTGTAACATTTCTTTCATAAAAATTAAAAGGATTACACGTTTATTGTTTCTGGTCACTTTTGACCGGGAACAACTGGAACATGATTTAATGATGAACAGTGCATACGTGTTCAATAATAATAACAGTGTGCATACAGGCTGATATTAAATGCATTATCATCAGATACTCACAGCAGATGAAGACGGAGATGCTGAGACAGAGCCTGTGTGAATGAAAGCTGCAGGACACACACTGACAGCCCACCTGCAGACAAACAGCATCATATCATTAATACACACACCTTTGTTTTGACTCAAATAGTGGGGGCCAAAAGTCTGAGACCACATTAAAACGCATTTTAACCTGACAAAGGATTCTGAAATGTGCAAATGAAATAATTAAGATTCTACACTATGTTAAGTCCATAAACAAATGTGTGACCATGACCTGATCATGTCAAATCCTTTGAGAAGCATTTTCACTAGTGATAACAGGCTTCTGAACCCCCACTGTGTGCATATATGATTGTCACGACTGTATTCAAAGTTAGGTGTTGACATGTTTCTTTAAGACAGGTCTCATTCTTCAAGTTGACAAAGTAAATAGTGTATCTGTGAAACTGACCGTGGACAGACTGGGTGGTGCTGAACTGCTGCAGCCTGCGTTACAGAACAGACGTTAAATAACACATTTCAAGACAGTCAACAAGCTACTACTTGAACTTGATAGTTTTAACAAACACGCTGACACTAAAGGATGCATATAATTGATGTGAGGGATGTTGGAGTACCGGTAAAACGTGTCCGTGAATGATCTTTGAAAAGACGCGAACCAAGGAGGCCGCCATTCTTTCTGCCTGACTGACGGACGGAAGCGGAAGTGTCGCAAACAAAACGGAAGAGCGTCACAGCGCCCCTGCTGGAGAAGCGGATACATAACCAGAGCGTTAACGCTTTAACAAAGTTTTTACTTCACAATAACACAATAAGGCCAAACTATTTCAAAAATTATTTACACATTTAATGCCTGCCGTTTTATTTCACAGCAATAGCTGCAGAACGATACTGGACGATTTCTGTGTTTACTGCATGTGGAAATAAATTTAATGACAATAGAATTATTCAATGCCGTAGATTTGGTTTGAACATTGAGGGGGACCAAATGTGGGTCCGCCGGTATTAGGGGTGGTATGGGAGGGACGGTTGTAATGGTTCATTGCAACACATTACACAATGCATAATAACAGTTCAAATTAATACAAAATTATATTCATTGCATACTCTTATATATTTATACACTGTATCATATCAAACATTCAGAAAAATCATTTCAGAAATGTACCTGCTCATCTGAAATGCCTGTCTGCTTTCCTCACCATATAAAACAACTGATCATTTCTATGGAAGTCTTTAATATGTTCACTGACTCCACATGTGATATATATATATATATATATATATATATATATATATATATATATATATATATATATATATATATGTATATATATATCATGTTTTCTAAATTCATACAGAAGTTTTGTGTGGTAACAGACCTACAGAACGAAATTGCACGTTGTCAGCCACTGACTGTCTTGTGTTTTATTCCTGCAGGGGGCGCTTGACGCTTGAACACCAAATCCTCCATGCATCCACATATAAATCTAAGAACGCTTATTCTTTTGGAGACATTTTACACTGGATAGTTATTTTTAATAAAAACTGATAATTGCAAAGATTCATACCTGTGAATGTAAATCCGCCTCAGCATTATCTGTAAAAGCATTTTTTAAATCCTCATCCAGTTGTGATAAACGACTGCGATTGGCCCATCCTGGCCAGCGCTGAGAAAAGTAACAGGTACCACGTGACACTGCCATCTTGTTGGACGATACCAACTCGTACAATGTAGGGGGGACTTCGTTTTTTTATCTGAATATGACAGACTCACAACCATGCAATTGCAAGGTACTCATACTAAATTATTTTCAGTGTTGAGAAAAATATATAAACAAGGACTTCACAGCTTTACATAAAAATAAAAAAATATGTATGTTGATGATCACACATGTAGCCAATCTTCTTGGGTATAAAAACAATCTTAACTGATTCTATACTGGACTCTATTTAACAAACTTTAATTTTAGTGAATCTTATTTGGAGACTTATTTTATAAATAACTTCCATGGTGTATGTTTGCCTTGTAATGTATTGTATTACAAGTTTCTGTTATGGCTGTTATAAGAAGATATTGCTTTTGTAACTTTACTTAAAGCAGGCAAAGACCACTTATAATATGATCATGTCATAAAGCATATTGACTGTTTACACTATGCAGCTTTTTCATGATAGCACTTCAGGATTAACTTTATTAGGTTCTGCTGCGTTAAAATTGGATGTTGCTTGTGTTATATGCAATAAACTCTTAAGTATAACTATGACTAGGGGAAGTCTTATAATGTATTATAACTGTAGTTAGTTATACAATCTGCGCATCTTATCACGTGGCTTGTTGAGCGCGTTACCGCGGAGACGTAGTGCGTGTGGAGGCTTCACGCTATTCTCCGCAGCATCCACGCACAACTCATCACATGCCCCACCGAGAGCGAGAACCACATTATAGCGACCACGAGGAGGTTACCCCATGTGACTCTACCCTCCCTAGCAACTGGGCCAATTTGGTTGCTTAGGAGACCTGGCTGGAGTCACTCAGCACACCCTGGAGTCAGCGTCTTTACTTGCTGAGCTTCTCCAGGCCCCCGTAAGGGATTACTCTTAATTTTTCAGTAATTTAATTACAGTTACTTCTGATGTAATTGCATTAAATACTGTATAGACTATAGAACAATTCTATATAAAAACAGTAATGAATTTGAAATCGAAATTTAATGTCTAACGTTAAAATATATGTTTTCTAAATTAACGCTGCCCCTTTAAATTCTTTGGCCAGTTCATGAATAATTTATTTTATTTATTTGAAAGAATTAAAAGAACAGTTTCATGTCTATCCTTTTATTGTTGATCTGTTCTACACTGTAGAAGATGTAATTAGTAGTTAGTAATGAATTACTTTTTTTAGAGTTACTTACCCAACACTGATTATGAATGCTGTATTATGCATTATAAACATGGGCTTCAAAGTGTTACCTTTATTTCTGTAGGAGAAAAATATTTTTTGATGAAGAAATAATTATGTAGTGCACCTTTAATAATAATAATAATAATAATAATAATAATAATAATAATAATAATAATAACAATAATAATGGACAGTACCGTGTTCATGTTGCGAAATCAAAATAAAAGCACTGAAGGAATAAACGATATGGTGGCAGTCACGTGACTCAGCGCAGGGGCCCGGACAGACAGCATCAGAATCAGAGCCAGCAGCGCTAAAAACACACTCATCGGACATCTACACACACAGGTAAAGCTCTGGACTGGTTCGGGCGGGTTTCATTATCATCTGCTGTTCGGTTCCGTTTATCTAGCGCATCCTGTTATTGCAATTTATAGTGAAAAAACAATGAGGAGCGAGTGAAGTGAGTGTAGCGGCGGAGCTAACAAAAGCCACAGACACAAATGAGGAGACCAGCAGTACATCAGACAGCGTTTATTTAACAGAATATTTGCAATGAGGTTTGTTAGACATATATATATATATATATATATATATATATATATGTCATTATTGCCTGTAGAATCGCAGTTTCTCTGAGAAATGACCTTACAAATACATATTGAATGTTTGAGTGTTATATTTTATAAAATGTCTTTGGCATTGTAAAAACTGGATTTTTTTGTCATTCCTAAAATAATAATTAGCCAGTCAAAATCTTATAGTAGTGGGATCCCTCTCAAAACAGAATATGAAGTGACCTGGATGTTGTTCAAGATGTGTTAATGTCTTAGATGAGGAGTCGTTGTCTAATATTTGTTATTTATTTAGCTATAATTGTATGTCTAACACAATAATTCGATGCTCAGTGTTGGGTAAGTTTCTCTAACAAAGTATTTAATTACTAACTACTGATTACATCTTATACAGTGCAATTAGATTACTGTACTAATTACTCTGTCTGAAAAATAACTGCATTACTTATTACTAATTACTTATTTCTAAAACCCGTATCAACCTCGACCAGATGAAAAATACAAGGATAGACATGAAACTGTTCTTTTATTTCTTTCAATAAAATCAAATAAATTATTCATGAACTGGCCAAAGAATTTAAAGGGGCAGCATTAAATTAGAAAACGTATATTTTAACGTTAGACGTTAAATTTATTTTATTGTTTTATATAGAATTGTTCTATAGTCTCTATTCAGTATTTAACGCAATTACATTGGAAGTAACTGTAATTAAATCACTGAAAAATTAAAGACGGTGACTACCACACCTGGAGTCGCGAGTTCGAATCCAGGGCGTGCTGAATGACTCCAGCCAGGCTTCCTAAGCAACCAAATTGGCCCGGTTGCTAGGGAGGGTAGAGTCACATGGGGTAACCTCCTCGTGGTCGCTATAATGTGGTTCTTGCTCTCGGTGGGGCGTGTGGTGAGTTGTGCGTGGATGCCACGGAGAATAGCGTGAAGCCTCCACACGCGCTATGTCTCCGTGGTAACGCGCTCAACAAGCCACATGAGAAGATGCGCGGATTGACGGTCTCAGACGCGGAGGCAACTGAGATTCGTCCTCTGCCACCCGGATTGAGGCGAGTCACTACGCCACCACGAGGACTTAGAGCACATTCCAAATTGGGGAGGAAAAAGGGAAGGGGAAAAAAAGAGTAATCCCTTACTTTTTTCATTGAAAAAGTAATTTAATTACAGTAATTAATTACTTAGGAATGCATTACACCCAACACTGTCGATGCTATGGTGAACGTTGGAGTTTATTCCTTCGTTTTGTATTGTTGTCATGCCTGTTAGAATGATTCAGTGAGGGATGAATCAACATCCTGAGGTAAAAAAGCAAATAAAAGCTCTGGAGAAATATTTTCTACTCAGGAAACAGTTTCCGGCTTTAAAACAGCAATATATTTGCATTTTAAGGTAAAATACAAACTCTAGCATTTTTTTAGTCACAATTTTAATGCTAGTGTTTTGACTGTTAACTGCATTCAGCGTCATTTAGGACATAATAAATAAATTATGAATCACTGATTGTGTTTAATATGTGTTTCTGGCCTCCTTAAAGGAAACCCCGATGCTGATTGGCCAGCGGCTCCTCTGATGCGATGACGTCACAGGTGGAGCCGGCACTCCCGCGCTCGAGCAGCTGACCTGCAAGAGAGTCTCGTCTGCATGCTGCAGCGATGAGCTCGCGGAGAGGAGCGTTCCGTCTGGCGATGACATCAAAGTGAACTGCGCGCCGGGCGACATGACGTCATGAGGACACATTTTTAACATAAAGGTGGAGAGGGTTTTCCGTGACCAGATATTTTTGGCCTCATTGCATGGATGTACAGCTGAAGTCCAAAGTGAACGCACCTGAAATATTCTTTCGAAAGGCACTGTTATATTTACGGTTGTCGGCGTGACATAATTCATGTGCCTTGTAAGAAGTTTTATGCAGTTCTTCGGATGCATTTGCACCAAAAGCGGTCGTGAACTGGCAGCCGCTCTCACCTGGACCCCAAGGACCCAACGGTGAGCAGGGTGACTGAGTGGATTTACGTTAAATCATTCGTGGAGCTCCAAGCAGGTATGTTTGCGACGGTGGAACATGGCCCCGTCCTGTGCAGCGACTCCAACATCCTGTGCCTGTCGTGGAAAGGTCGAGTGCCCAGGAGCGAGAAGGAGAAGCCCGTCTGCAGGAAGCGATACTATGAGGAGGGGTGGCTGGCCACGGGGAACGGCAGAGGGGTCGTAGGGGTGACGTTCACCTCCAGCCACTGCCGGAGAGACAGAACCACCCCGCAACGCATCAACTTCAACCTGAGAGGACACAATAGTGAGGTGAGAAATTAAGAACACTATTTATAACAAGCATAGCTGTGATACAACTGAAGCCTCCAAATCGCACAGTGATATAAATTAATTTGTTATTAAATAAAGATAGGCCATTTTTTTTCATGAAAGTCACACTTCAATATTGGAGTCTACTGATAAGAATAGCACTCAACAATGCCATTACATTAAGCATTCAACAGGAAACAGTGGTGTTGATAACGTCACCCATAGTCAAACATTCACTTATAAATTGTTGCCCTTAAATTGCTCTTTTTACATTAAACATAACATACATTTTTACTTTTTACACAGCCATTCATTCACTAGCCTTCTAAATGGTTATAAAACATCTCAAGTTTAACAGTTGGACATAGCCCAAAACAAAGGTAAAAATAATTTCGCAACTATTTAGATGGCAAAACAACTTTGCATGAATATAATGGCTTAAATAAGAAATATTCATAATCCATGTATAATTGTTGTAATCTATTGATTATGTATATGGATGCACTGATATGAAACATTTGGCAGATACCGATTTAAACAACAACAAAAAACAAATAAAACTATTTAAAAATTGGTTCTCCATATTGGTTATTTGACACTTGAATGCCCAATAAATATCAGTGGCCGATATATCGGTACATCCCAATTATTTATTTATTGTGTCAAAAAGCACAAATAAAGCAATTAAAAATCGGTTCTCCATATTGGTTATTTGACACTTGAATGCCCAATAAATATCAGTGGCCGATATATCGGTACATCCCAATTATTTATTTATTGTGTCAAAAAGCACAAATAAAGCAATTAAAAATCGGTTCTCCATATTGGTTATTTGACACTTGAACGTCTGAAAAAATCTGTGGCCGATATATCGGTACATCCATAATTATTTATTGTGTTAACACAAATAAAGCAATTAAAAATCGGTTCTCCATATCGGTTATTTGACACTTGAATGGCTAATAAATATCAGTGGCCGATATATCGGTACATCCTTAATTATTTAGATATTGTGTCAAATAACACAAATAAAGCATTAAAAATCGGTTCTCCATATTGGTTATTTGACACTTGAATGGCTAATAAATATCAGTGGCCGATATATCGGTACATCCTTAATTATTTAGATATTGTGTCAAATAACACAAATAAAGCATTAAAAATCGGTTCTCCATATTGGTTATTTGACACTTGAATGGCTGATAAATATCAGTGGCTGATATATCGGTACATCCTTAATTATTTAGATATTGTGTCAAATAACGCAAATAAACCAATTAAAAATCGGTTCTCCATATTGGTTATTTGACACTTGAATGGCTGATAAATATCAGTGGCCGATATATTGGTACATCCTTAATTATTTATATATTGTGTCAAATAACACAAAGCATTAAAAATCGGTTCTCCATATTGGTTATTTGACACTTGAATGGCTAATAAATATCAGTGGCCGATATATCGGTGCATCCTTAATTATTTAGATATTGTGTCAAATAACACAAATAAAGCAATTAAAAATCGGTTCTCCATATCAGTTATTTGACACTTGAATGGCTGATAAATATCAGTGGCCGATATATCGGTACATCCTTAATTATTTAGATATTGTGTCAAATAACACAAATAAAGCAATTAAAAATCGGTTCTCCATATTGGTTATTTGACACTTGAATGGCTAATAAATATCAGTGGCTGATATATCGGTGCATCCTTAATTATTTAGATATTGTGTCAGATAACACAAATAAAGCAATTAAAAATCGGTTCTCCATATTGGTTATTTGACACTTGAATGGCTAATAAATATCAGTGGCTGATATATCGGTGCATCCTTAATTATTTAGATATTGTGTCAAATAACGCAAATAAAGCAATTAAAAATCGGTTCTCCATATCAGTTATTTGACACTTGAATGGCTAATAAATATCAGTGGCCGATCTATCGGTACATCCTTAATTATTTAGATATTGTGTCAAATAACACAAATAAAGCAATTAAAAATCGGTTCTCCATATCGGTTATTTGACACTTGAATGGCTGATAAATATCAGTGGCCGATATATCGGTACATCCTTAATTATTTAGATATTGTGTCAAATAACACAAATAAAGCAATTAAAAATCGGTTCTCCATATTGGTTATTTGACACTTGAATGGCTAATAAATATCAGTGGCCGATATATCGGTACATCCTTAATTATTTAGATATTGTGTCAAATAACACAAATAAAGCAATTAAAAATCGGTTCTCCATATTGGTTATTTGACACTTGAATGGCTAATAAATATCAGTGGCCGATATATCGGTACATCCTTAATTATTTAGATATTGTGTCAAATAACACAAATAAAGCAATTAAAAATCGGTTCTCCATATTGGTTATTTGACACTTGAATGGCTAATAAATATCAGTGGCCGATATATCGGTACATCCTTAATTATTTAGATATTGTGTCAAATAACACAAAACTATTAAAAATTGATTCTCCATATCGGTTATTTGACACTTGAACGGCCGATAAATATCGCGATGCATCCATAATTATTTTTTAATTATTGTGTCAAACAGAAATAAAACAATTAAAAATTGGTTAATGTAATAATATGATTGAAGTTGAGTAGTTGAATCACAGGTTTTAGTGAAGAGAGGTGCACTGGGGTATTAAATTAATCATGCACAGCTGTAAAATTTCCCCTCCTGACAGTCGGCTGATGACGCTGGTTAATGAGATATGTCAGGTTATGAGTTATGAGAACACACACCCTCATTAGCAGTAAGCATCTCTCCTCTGCATGTTAGGAACTTCAGTCCATTTTCACCTTTGTGGAGACTTTCAGAACGGCCTGTTTGTTTTATTACAGTCTGATCTCTCTTCATGATGTGTCTGTGTTTGTCTGGCTTATTATTTGCTCTCCAGAGATCGTTCACTTTACATCATGCCTGAGCTCTTGTCCAGAAAACGAAGGCGGATAAAAATAAACCAGGTGTAATCTGTTCTCTGTTGAGATTCTTAACCGTGTCGCATCTTTAAAGCGTCTTTTCATCTGATACAAAGTCTCAGAGTGCGGCTGCTGTTCTTGTTCTCTCTCTAACTCTTTCCTACATTATCTGTGTCTCTCTCAGGCCACATGGTGCTAAAAATAGAAGAAATTTTACCTACTTTTGTTGGCAGCTCATTATAAATGAGCACACAATGCACGTTACTGCTTGTTTTTTTATGCAAATGTTTCTTGAAATTATATTTAGCCTATATATGATACATGTAGAGTATAGATGGATAGATAGGTACTTTATTAGTTCCATCATGCAACATGAATGATACCTTAAAATGTGTGACTTTCACTGAGTGATCCACCCTATAGATGCATGGAAGAAGGACCTAAGGCAAATCTAGAGACAAGTATATTATAGAGACCACCCATGACACCACTGAATATTGCACCTCTCATATTTTCTACAGTTGCATGTGTTGGTGTGTGTTTGAGATGTTATAATCTGAAGTCATGCTCTCTTTGCTCAGCTTTTGCGTGCTAATCTGTCTTACATGTTAAGTCCTTATGTAACCAAATACTTAGGTCATGTCTGAGGTTAAGATAATCTTCTTCAAGGGGGCCTGGGTAGCTCAGTGCTAAAATACGCTGGCTACCACCCCTGGAGTTCGCTAGTTCGAATCCCAGTGCGTGCTGAGTGACTCCAGCCAGGTCTCCTAAGCAACCAAATTGGCCCGGTTGCTAGGGAGGGTAGAGTCACATGGGGTAACCTCCTCGTGGTCGCTATAATGTGGTTTGTTCTCGGTGGGGCGCATGGTGAATTGAGCGCGCTTGCCGCGGTGGATGGCGTGAAGCCTCCACACGCGCTATGTCTCCGTGGCAACGCGCTCAACAAGCCACGTGATAAGATGTGCGGGTTGACTGTCTCAGACGCGGAGGCAACTGAGATTCGTTACTTGTTACCTAGTTACTTGTTGTTTTTACATTGATTTGTTGAACACGTGCTAAAACCGGTACTGTTTCTTTAAGAAAACCGCCGGTTCTGTAAATGAGCGCATATTAACGAGAGAGACTACAATGGCTTTACCTCATCTGTGCTGTGCGTGATTAGAATTAAATGTTTAATTTTTGTTGTTTTTGATCAACTACTAACTGTAAAGAGAAGAAAGAATATTTAAAGAGATGTTATTTAATGACAAATAGATTGCGTGGATCTCGTCTTTAGACACATTACACACAACGAGACAAACCAAACTTTTACTCTCTTGCTGCTGAATAATATATATATCAAATATATACATTTTAGTCGCATTATGTGAAATTTGTTTGCAAATGCGAGTGATTTCCTCTCGTTGTAGTAGAGGGTTGCACATAGTGTAAAAAATCAATCTTGAGATTTAATGAAAATTGATATTTTTACCCAACCCAATGATACACAATACAGTTTCAAACAGCAGTGTTCATTGTTGTCGCATGATTCTCGTTGCGATTGTGAGCATCCAGTTATTGTCTGCAAAGTCAGAAGTTCACATACACCTTAGCCAAATACATTTAAACTCAGTTTTTTACAATTCCTGACATTTAATCGTAGAAAACATTCCCTGTCTTAGGTCAGTTAGGATCACTACTTTATTTTAAGAATGTGAAATGTCAGAATAATAGTAGAGAGAATTATTTAATTCATCTTTTATTTCTTTCATCACATTCCCAGTGGGTCAGAAGTTTACATACACTTGTTAGTATTTGGTAGCATTGCCTTTAAATTGTTTAACTTGGGTCAAACGTTTTGGGTATCCTTCCACAAGCTTCTCACAATAAGTTGCTGGAATTTTGTCCCATTCCTCCAGACAGAACTGGTGTAACTGAGTCAGGTTTGTAGGCCTCCTCAGATTGAGGTCAGGGCTTTGTGATGGACACTCCAATACCTTGACTTTGTTGTCCTTAAGCCATTTTGCCACAACTTTGGAGGTATGTTTGGGGTCATTGTTCATTTGGAAGACCCATTTGCGACCGAGCTTTAACTTCCTGGCTGATGTCTTGAGATGTTTCAATATATCCACATAATTTTCCTTCCTCGTGATGCCATCTATTTTGTGAAGTGCACCAGTCCCTCCTGCAGCAAAGCACCCCCACAACATGATGCTGCCACCCCCATGCTTCACGGTTGGGATGGTGTTCTTCAGCTTGCAAGCCTCACCCTTTTTCCTCCAAACATAACAATGGTCATTATGGCCAAACAGTTCAATTTTTGTTTCATCAGACCAGAGGACATTTCTCCAAAAAGTAAGATCTTTGTCCCCATGTGCACTTGCAAACTGTAGTCTTTTTTATGGCGGTTTTGGAGCAGTGGCTTCTTCCTTGCTGAGCAGCCTTTCAGGTTATGTCAATATAGGACTTGTTCTACTGTGGATATAGATACTTGTCTACCTGTTTCCTCCAGCATCTTCACAAGGTCCTTTGCTGTTGTTCTGGGATTGATTTGCACCAAACTACGTTCATCTCCTAGAGCAGTATGATGGCTGCATGTTCCCATGGTGTTTATACTATATGATACTATTTGCATATGTATTATGTTTGTACAGATGAACGTGGTACCTTCAGGAGTTTGGAAATTGCTCCCAAGGATGAACCAGACTTGTGGAGGTCCACAGTTTGTGTTCTGAGGTCTTTTTTTTGGGGGGGGATTTTTCCCCTTTTTCTACCAATTTGGAATGCCCAATTCCCAATGCGCTCTAAGTCCTCATGGTCGCATAGTGATTCGCCTCAGTCCGGGTGGCGGAGGACGAATCCCAGTTGCCTCCGCGTCTGAGACAGTCAACCCGCACATTCTATCACGTGGCTTGTTGAGCGCGTTGCCACGGAGACATAGCGCGTGTGGAGGCTTCACGCCATCCAATTCACCACGCGCCCCACCGAGAACAAACCACATTATAGCGACCACGAGGAGGTTACCCCATGTGACTCTACCCTCCCTAGCAACCGGGCCAATTTGATTGCTTATGAGACCTGGCTGGAGTCACTCAGCACACCCTGGGATTCGAACTAGCGATCTCCAGGGGTGGTAGCCAGCGTATTTTACCACTGAGCTACCCAGGCCCCCTTGTTCTGAGGTCTTGTCTGATTTCTTTTGATTTTTCCATGATGTCAAGCAAAGAGGCACTGAGTTCGAAGGTAGGCCTTAAAATACATCCACAGATAAACCTCCAATTCAGTACACCTCCTATCAGAAGCTAATTGGCTAATTGTCTAAAGGCTTGACATCATTTTCTGGAATTGTCCAAGCTGCTTAAAGGCACAGTTAACTTAGTGTATGTAAACTTCTGACCCACTGGAATTGTGATATTGTCAATTAAAAGTGAAACAATCTGTCTGTAAACAATTGTTGGAAAAATTACTCGTGTCATGCACAAAGTAGATGTCCTAAACAACTCGCCAAAACTATAGTTTGCTAATATGAAATCTGTGGTATGGTTAAAAAATGAGTTTTAATTACTTCAACCTAAGTGTATGTAAACTTCTGACTTCAACTGTATATAAAAAAAAAAATTATGTGTATTTTTAATGACATTTTGTATAAAAATATTTCAACTTTTTGCAATAAGATTAACTAAAGTAAAAAAAAGTGATGTTAAATATCGTGATTAATATTACTACATTCAACACACTGGAAATATAAGGTCAAATTAAACGCATTGCATTGTGGGATGCAGTATTCAGTGTAGCGTGCTCGAATGTATACTTTTAACATTGTATTCGTTGTAACGTTTTTGCAAATTTATCAGGTATTCCGGGAAAAGAATGCATACTGAATTTTTGCAAGCAAAAATGTATCAAACTTGTACATCTGAAAGAAAATTGGTAGAAGGGATGGGCATTATTAAATAATTTTGTAGTCGAGTACACTAACCCGCAAAAAACGAGTAATCAATTACTCATAAGTTAAAAATGTCAGGTCTGACAGGTATGTGAAATCTCAATTTAGTTTTCTTCACAAACGTTTCCAAGAGCGATTTCAAAACTTTGTGTTTCTTTTTTGACAAAATTAAATGAACAACCATGCATTGATTCTCTGCGTTAATGACTCAATTGTAACTGGGAGATTTGTTGATAGATTCAGAAGAAAAGTTTAAAGTGTTCAACCTTGCTTACAGCAGGAAAATACGCAAATTAAAATAAATTTGCGATTATTTGAGTAGTATTTTTAAAAGTCGATTAGTTGGTGCTGGATGAGTACTTGATTAGTCGATTACTTGTGCTCATCCCAAAGAAAACTGAGGGAAAAAATAGCATGCAAAAACAATCAGTATTTATTGCAGCATTTCTTTCATACAATCTTCATCAGGCCTTTGAAAACACACTGAAATTGAGCAAAAGTGCATTCAGTAATTTGCAACTTGTGCCCAGTATACATACAGCAGAAACTGGAAGCATATATTGGTATGCTTTTTCCAATCATAGCCTGTTCATTAGGATTCAGCATATTGTTAAGAGGTTATTATTGCTAGTGACTGGGGAGTAAATTAATAAAGGATGTGATTAATGTCCAAGCGCAACCGCTCTGATCTCTTCTCTTAATATAGACCCATGTGTTTGTACCTGAGGTCACCTGCTCTTTTCTATACAATGAAAACACATTGTGACCAGTGACTCGCAGACTTAATAAAGTACCTTAAGTTGTCGGCACGTAGGCAGCAAGTGTGCATCTGTGCATGTTTTCGGCTGATATCGATTCACCAAATAATATTGAAGATGCCACAGCAGTTTTTAAAGGTATGAACCAAAACGTGAAGTACAGATGATTCTAAATGCAACACATGCCTGTGTTGTGGGATCAAACCTTGACAGGTTTCTGTATGTGTTACTTCTGCAGGTGGTGTTAGTGAGGTGGAATGAACCCTTTCAGAAGCTCGCCACATGTGACACAGATGGTGGGATCTTCGTTTGGATCCAGTACGAGGGCCGCTGGTCTGTAGAGCTGGTCAATGATCGAGGTGCTCAGGTACAGTTAAGAGCATGTGTAAAGCTCCTGTTCTCAGCCATGATAGGACAGGGTCAAGTGTTTAATATGTCATACCTGTGCAGGTGAGTGACTTCACGTGGTCTCATGATGGGACTCAGGCTCTGATCTCGTACCGTGATGGTTTCGTTTTGGTGGGGTCGGTAAGCGGTCAGCGCCACTGGTCTTCTGAAATCAACCTGGAGAGTCAGATCACCTGTGGCATATGGACCCCCGACGACCAGCAGGTAACACACCTGCACACATGCATATTGTTGTCATCTTTTGATCAGTTGCAACTTTTGGAAAGTACTCTATACTTTCCCTCATGTGCGGTTTTGTTTTTGTCATCCAGGTGTTGTTTGGCACAGCAGACGGTCAGGTGATCGTCATGGACTCTCACGGGCGGATGTTGGCTCATATTCTGCTTCATGAGGCAGAAGGTATTGTCAGCATGGCCTGGAATTATCCCAGCTTTCTGATGGAGGACAGCAGTGAGAGCGACACCGACTCGGACGATTATGCACCGCTGCAAGGTAACGCATTCAAGTAGATATTACTGGCATGCACACAAGGCAAGCAAACAGATCTCACACGAAACTCTTATATCTTTGTCCTACTTTTCTACTTTGATGGCCCCCCTCAGAATGCATATTGATTTTATGTTCGATGTTGGAGTTTTTAATGTGGCTTAGTCATATGAACTGGCTCAAAGATTAATAAGCAGATACATGTAGGCCTATGTTTCTTATGGCCACTTCTCAAATAATGTGGTAATGTTCCAGTCTTTAACATTCACTAGGGTCGCTGTTCCTCTTTTAAATGATGTTAAACAGTACAGATGTTTGAAGAAGTGCTTTGTTTTTGGCATTTTGTCTAGTGCACAGCCTGAAGCCGCTGTTGACTGTCTGCTTCACATCTGGAGACATCAGTCTGATGAGCAACTATGATGACCTGTCCCCGACACTAATACGCACTGGCCTCAAAGGTGACACTTGAGCGTGTTTGTGATTTGTAAGTGTAGCATTAAAAGCCTTTATAGGCACTAAAAATGCAAATGCATAAAGAAAACTGTTATTACACTGTTAGAGGTTGGGGAAAATCAATATCATTTACACTAATCAATATTTGAATCAATGCACAGATGCCAGGTATAGATACGTGAATGATTATTATTACTGTGCTTTTTAAATGTGCAACGAATATGTTGTGCTTTCACCTAGTGCTATAGATTCAGTGTCACACAAAAACAGAAGCTCTTTGTAAAAATGCGCTATTCACGTTGTGATTTCACTGTTTTGATCTGTAATGTAATAATATTGTATTGTGCGATTGTTTGCTTTAGGGCTGCAACTAACGATTATTTTGATAATCGATTAATCTAACGATTATTCGACTATTTGGCGATTAATCATTAGCTCTTAACCGATTATTCAGCTTGTGCCCCGAGTTAAAAGGATGTATTAAACATGCTTACTAACAATAAAGAGGACAAAATCATTTTTTTTAAATACCTCTAAATGACGTTCACTGAATTAAATGGGGAAAAAACACTTTTTATCAAGTTTAATTCAGTAAAAAAATTCACTGCAAAAAATCCCGTTGTTATCAAGTGTTTTTGTCTTGTTTTCCATTTTAAAATTGTCTAAAAATCCTTAAAACAAGATACATTTACTTGAGAAGCAGCATATGAGATATTTAGACATGCTTTCAGAGAATGTATATTGAATATACGTGTATTTTTGCATATGTTTGGTTATACTTCTGCCAGTGCAATAAAGACAGAATATACTTATATTCTCTGAAAGCAAGTCTAAATATCTTATATGCTGCTTCTCAGGTCAATGCATCTTTTGTGAACCATTTACACTCTCCGTTTTAACACTTAACTCCCTGAAGTCTCTGTATGCATACGTTAGGCATATGTGGTATCATTTGAAAGCTTAGAATCTGTACTTTTCAGAGAACCCCATCACTTTTGCATTTATTTACATAAAATAACAAAATAAGGCCTGAAAACATTTGTGTCGCAAATTGGCCCCACCTAGAGGTTACGTTGTAGACATTTTAAAAATGAATATAAAAGTCCTTCACAAAGCACTTAAATAGACAAGTCATATATCTAATGAAAGCTCTGTTCTCAGGAAGGTGACTGTACAGTTTAGACTTTTTGTTTTACCATAATACCACAGTTTGAATTATGTAAAGAAATGTCACAAGGTGACATTTTATTTCGGTATGGCATAAAATGCAAACGTCTCTTTTCTTTGCTCACCACTGACCTGTAAGCCCCAAATAGCCTCAGACTTTATATCAAATCTTACTTTGGGTTGTTAGCTTTGAAATGAGTTAAGGAAATGACTTGTTTACTTGTCTGTTAGCTTGCTTGTGTGAAAAATCCAATGTTGTGTCAAATTGTTTTTACAGCAAAATATGAAGTCTGGTAGAAAAAGTATGAGAAACAAATCATCAGCAAAATAGGTTCTCCTCTATAGAAGATGAAAATACAACATTGTAAAGCTGGGATTCTCTGCTTTCCAATGACACCTAGATTGAGCTTTTAGACAACTGAGAAGCCAATATATTCAACAAAACAGTGTGGAAGCTCTCCGCACTTCAAAAATAGACTTGTTGTCTATGGGTGAGCGCTAAAATTCATTAGAGTACCACCTACATTTCAGATCAGTATAATGTGACGGAAGGTGATAGAGGGAAAATGATTTTTTTCTAGTACTTTCTGCCATCCAGTGGAATAAAATAAGACTTTTTGCTTGAACAGTGAGGACACAGAACTGAAATAGCATGCTTTTAAACTTTAAACATTAAAAAAATATGTTGTTTTTTCAACAACAACAAAAAAAAAAATGTCTATCATAAAATTCTAAACATATACAATGATATTTATTAATTATTTCAATCATTTCTTAAAATGTAGGGGGTTATCTGTATAATGAGACCATTTTGAAGTTAGTCCACTGTATGTGTGAACAGGGAGCATTCAGGCGGCATCCCAAAAACCCTGCAGAGCGTAAGATGTTAAGGATTTTTAGATATTTTTAAATATTTGCATTTTTTATATTATATTCAACATTCTCAGATAACAATTTCTTCTTCTGCAGTATAGCTGCTAAAGTAAATGCATGTTGTTTTAAAGGAGTTTTAGATATTTATATTGGAAAACAAGTCAAAACAAAAACAAATCAAAAATGTATTTTGTTGCCGTGTATAAAGGGGCGAAGACTACCCTCTCTCACCTTTCTGTTCACTTCAATCCATCTTTAACTTAAACTCTCTCTTATTAATAAAGCTGCTTTTTGCCAGTTTTCCTCACGATAAGAAACACACAGTGACTCATACAGTATATTATGATTCAATACTTTGCGAGCAATCACGTTATAATCTAGCTGCAGCAAGTGCGCATGAGGGACAAGCGTCCCGTGACGGAGTGTGCATCAGCCGGGTTTCAATCCCTCCCCCTTAGATCGGTTCACTTCACGCGACTCATAGAAGCGGTGTTGACCACACAGAGAAATGCCAGTTTCGGAGTTTGTACTTATTTACATGACCTACTTATTGTTTGAACTTTAATAAAGGATGCATTAAAGGTATACCGGCGGGGTGTTTCCTTTAAAGACGCTGGACTCGCAAGTTTTGCTTAAGCGGAACGGCAGCTCCGGCTCTGCGTTATTTCACAATGAGAGTGCTTCTGTATTTACTTATTTTGCATTATAATTCCCTCATACTTTGCGATCTACATCACCTGAAGTTTAGAGTGCATCTGGACTGTGAGCCGTGTTTTCTTCCTCTCCTCTCGCGCGTCAAATTATCTCATGTTACGTTAAATGAGATCAAACGACTATTCGACAACGACAGTTGTTTATTGTCGACGTTGTCGATAACTAGTTTGCTTTCACCACCACTTATACTCGCCATGGTTTAGGCTTTTATACATGCAAACATAACATCCTGTGAGGTTTATGTTTTCATGCCTATGTGTGTTTATGTCAGATGTGGTCGTGCAGTGGTGCTCTCAGGGTGACCTGCTGGCTGTTGCTGGGATGGAGAGACTTGGGGTGACCCCTGACCCTGCTGTTGCTCAAGCAACCCAAAATGCCATTGTTAAGTTTTACAATGTCAGTGGTGAACACATTTACTCACTGGAAACACCTGCTCAGGTGAGTGTACGGACGGTATGGTGGGATGTTTCTATATAAATATAGAAACTCAAAGTAATTTGTAAACGATATGTATGTGCTTTGTCTGTATTCAGAGACCGATAAGTACGCTGTGCTGGGGCCATCGGGATTCTCGTCTTTTCCTCGCTTGCGGCCCAGCTTTGTACGTGGTTCGTGTGGAACACAGGGTGACCAGTCTGCAGCTGCTGTGTCAGCAGGTCATCGCAAGTGCAGTTCATGAGGAGAAGGATGTAGCCAAGCTGAACATGCCCTCGCGCTTAAGCACATACGTGTCCTCTGCCTTCGCTCCAACCATAAAGGTAGAAGACTTCAGATCCCTTGATTTTGCCTGCTTCTGCTGAGCAAAGCTTTGTTTCTGAGTACATTGTTTGTGTAGGATATTCTGTATTTCAAATAAACCAATTTTTTTTTCTGTCGCCCTTTCTTCCCCTAGCCCCCCATCCCAGATCCCAACAACATGCGAGACTTTGTTAGTTACCCGACATCAGGTAATGAACGTCTACACTGCACTATGAAGCGCACTGAGGATAACCCTGAGGTTGGCGGTCCGTGCTACACCTTGTACCTGGAGTATTTGGGGGGGCTTGTCCCTATTCTGAAAGGCCGCAGGATTAGCAAGCTCCGCCCTGAATTTGTCATCATGGACCCAAAGACTGATGGGAAAACGGGTGGGTCTGGAAACTTCAAATCTGTTTTTATTTGATATATGTTGACCAGCAGTACCAAAATGGCACACATCTTGTTGTTCTTGTTACTTATTAGCTTAAATTATTTCCATATCACAGATGAAGTTTATGGGAACAGCTTCATTCCTTCCATGATTGACAGCTGCAATTGTTCAGATTCTAGTGACATTGAGCTGAATGATGATTGGGTGGGAAAGAAATCACCAAAGATTTCCAGAGGGAGCAAGTCTCCCAAACTTCCCAGGTACTGACACCCTCTGCTTGATACGAATTTGTAAGTTCATGTATATTATGTAGGGCTGTTTGCATACATATTTCAACCTGCTTAATAACAAGACACAAATCATGAAAAATGTTTTATATGTAGTTCATCGGGGGCCTGGGTAGCTCAGTGGTAAAAGACGCTGGCTATCACCCCTGGAGTTCGCTGAGTGACTCCAGCCGGGTCTCCTAAGCAGCCAAATTGGCCCGGTTGCTAGGGAGGGTAGAGTCAGATGGGGTAACCTCCTCATGGTCGCTATAATGTGGTTCGCTCTCGGTGGGGCACGTGGTGAGTTGAGCATGGATGGCGTGAAGCCTCCACACGCGCTATGTCTCCGTGGCGACACGCTCCACAAGCCATGTGATAAGATGCGCGGGTTGGCGGTCTCAGACGTAGAGGCAGCTGGGATTCGTCCTCCGCCACCCGGATTGAGGCGAATCACTACGCGACCACGAGGACTTAAAGCGCATTGGGAATTGGGCATTCCAAATTGGGTGAAAAAGGGGAAAAAATCCCTCAAAGTTCATTGTGGGATTGTAGTTCATCTTTGTAGCATGAAACTTATCTTCAGCGTTGTGTTAGAAAGCATTTAATCATTGAGAATCCACATTGTTTCGTGGGTTTTGTAAAATTCTGGACTGCATGCCATTACAAACTCACCTTGAACTCTTTTCTTCATTTGCTACCTTCTCTGTAGAGACTTAGTGTGTCCCTTTACCAACAGGATAAATATAGATCCCCGTAAGTCCCCCAAGCTCTCCCGCACCACACAGGAAATATCCCGATCACCACGGTTACCCATTCGCAAACCCTCCATCAGCTCTCCAAGTCTGACTCGCCGAGAGTTCCCTCTAGATGACATCACACAGGTACTACCTGCATTGTTACATCTAAATGGTAGAAGATGTTGGCTTTAAAATTTGTTAAAAGATCTATATATATAGACGACTTTCGATGTAGTTCATTGTGGTTTTTAGAACACCGAATGTTTCTCTCTGATTAGGATTTGTCTTCTTGCATTTTAGCACAATTATCTTGCGCAAGTTACGTCCAACATATGGGGAACAAAGTTCAAAATAGTAGGACTAACAGCATTTTTGCCAACAAATCTTGGTGCAGGTAATACATTTTTCCAATTATGTAATTCCAGTTTATATAATGTTTGTTCTGAGGCTCTATTCAGAAGGTCAAGAGTTTTCTTTTATTTCAATAACCCACTTACAGTTGAAGTCAGAAGTTTACATACACTTTAGCCAAATACATTAAAAACTCAGTTTTTCACAATTCTTGACATTTAATCGTAGAACACATTCCCCGTCTTAGGTCAGTTAGGATCACTACTTTATTTTAAGAATGTGAAATGTGAGAATAATAGTAGAGAGAATGATTTATTTCAGCTTTTATTTCTTTCATCACATTCCCAGTGGGTCAGAAGTTTACATACACTTTGTTAATATTTGGTAGCATTGCCTTTAAATTGTTTAACTTGAGTCAGATGTTTTGGGTATCCTTCCACAAGCTTCTCACAATAAGTTGCTGGAATTTTGTCCCATTCCTCCAGACAGAACTGGTGTAACTGAGTCAGGTTTGTAGGCCTCCTCGGATTGAGGTCAGGGCTTTGTGATGGCCACTCCAATACCTTGACTTTGTTGTCCTTAAGCCATTTTGCCACAACTTTGGAGGTATGCTTGGGGTCATTGCCCATTTGGAAGACCCATTTGCAACCGAGCTTTAACTTCCTGGCTGATGTCTTGAAATGTTGCTTCAATATATCCACATAATACTCCTTCCTCATGATGCCATATATTTTGTGAAGTGCACCAGTCCCTCCTGCAGCAAAACACCCCCACAACATGATGCTGCCACGCCCATGCTTCACGGGTTGGGATGGCGTTCTTCAGCTTGCAAGCCTCACCCTTTTTCCTCCAAACATAACAATGGTCATTATGCCCAAACAGTTAAATTTTTGTTTCATTAGACCAGAAGACATTTCTCCAAAAAGTAAGCTCTTTGTCCCCATGTGCACTTGCAAACTGTAGTCTGGTTATTTTTTATGGCGGTTTTGGAGCAGTGGCTTCTTCCTTGCTGAGCAGCCTTTCAGGTTATGTCGATATAGGACTCATTTTACTGTGGATATAGATACTTGTCTACCTGTTTCCTCCAGCATCTTCACAAGGTCCTTTGCTGTTGTTCTGGGATTGATTTGCACTTTTCACACCAAATTACATTGATCACTATGAGACAGAATGCGTCTCCTTTCTGAGCGGTGTGATGGCTGTGTGGTCCCATGGTGTTTATACTTGCGTACTATTTGCATATATACTATGTTTGTACAGATGAACGTGGTACCTTCAGGCATTTGAAAATCGCTCCCAAGGATGAACCAGACTTGTGGAAGTCCACAGTGTCTTGGCTGTTTTTTTTTGTTTTTTTTTCCATGATGTCAAGCAAAGAGGCACTGAGTTTGAAGGTAGGCCTTAAAATACATCCACAGATACACCTCCAATTCAGCACACCTCCTATCAGAAGCTAATTGGCTAATTGCCTAAATGCTTGACATCATTTTCTGGAATTTTCCAAGCTGCTTAAAGGCATGGTTAACTTAGTGTGTGTAAACTTCTGAGCCCACTGGAATTATGATATAGTCAATTAAAAGTGAAACAATCTTTCTGTAAACAATTGTTGGAAAAATTACTTGTGTCATGTACAAAACTAGAGTTTGCTAATATGAAATCTGTGGAGTGGTTAAAAAATGAGTTTTAATGACTTCAACCTAAGTGTATGTAAACTTCTGACTTCAACTGTATCATTCTGTCTTATTTCATCCGTATCCCCTCTATCACTAGTTATCTACAAGACAAGTCTGCTTCACCTCCAGCCTAGACAGATGACCATCTACCTCCCTGAGGTGAGGAAGATCTCTGTGGACTACATAAACCTACCTGTGTTCAGTCCTAACGTCTTCAGTGAGGATGAGGATGATCTGCCTGTCACAGGAGCATCAGGAATCACTGATGATAATCCACCTTGCACTGTCAACATACCAATTGCCCCCATACACAGTCCTGCCCAAGCCATGTCTCCAACCCAAAGCATTGGCCTGGTCCAATCCCTACTAGCCAATCAAAATGTCCATTTGGATGTATTGTCTAATCCAACATCCACGATGGCACCACCTGGGGTGGCTGACCAAGGACAACAGGACACTGTGCTCACTACACAGTACACTGTTCCTGCCAGGTACTCTAGCCCTGGCCAGGTGATCTTTGGAGGTTTGGAAGTTGGACGGCTTTTAGTTCCCCAGCATCCAACGTCCCAACAACAACAGCAGCAACAGCAATCTCAACAACAGCAGCAGCAGCAACAGCAATCACAGCATCAGCAACATCAACAACAGCTGCAACAACATCTCCAGCAACAGCTTCAACAATATCAGCTTCAACAGCAACAGATGTTGCAACATCAGCAGATGCAGCAGCAGCAACACATGCAGCACCAGATCCAACAGATGCAGCAACAACAGCAAATGCAACAGCAACTTCAGCATCAAATCCAACAGCAGCATCTACAAATGCAACTGCAGCTACAGCTACAGCAACAGCACCAGCACATGCAGCAGCAGTTGCAACAGCAGCATCAGATGCAAATCCCTGTTCCACCTTTGCCCTCAGGTCAACCATCATGCCCCTTCATTCAGAGCACAATACCAGTTCCTCCTCCTACAGGAGAGAACAGTACAGAACAAGGGGAGCATGAGCTCCTGCTTAAGATCAAGACTAATCGTTCTGCCCCACAATTGGCTGAGGGTGATGCTGTAGTTTTCACTGCTCCCCTTGAGTTAAGCAAAATGAACCCTCCCCCTCCCTACCCTGGCACAGTTGCCGCTGCAGTGGCAGCTGCAGCTGCAGTCCCAGCAGCTTCCTCTGCAAGTTCCACCTCTGGAGCAGCCGGGGGAAGCTTTAGCATACCACCCTCAGGGGAAGTTTGTATAAAGAAAGGGGATCTGACCATGTATCCACCGGGTGTACAGGTGGCTCAGTACCCAACACCGCTGGGCTATGAACGCATCACCACCTTTGACAGTAGTGGTAATGTGGAGGAGGTGTGCCGTCCCCGTACGCGACTTGTTTGCAACCAGAATGTTTACACACTGCAAGGCCCAGGAAGCTCTGCCACCCTCAGGGTCTCAACATCTTCCTCTACTGCAGAGGGGAAGGTGCAGCTGCCCTATGCCTCAGCCACATTGAACCGTCTCACTGTGCCAAGGTACTCTATACCCAGTGGGGACCCACCCCCTTACCCTGACACAGCCAATCAGGCTGCAGCAGGGCGGAGCCCTGGGCAGAGACTCGACAGCAGCCTGATTCATGCTACCATGAGGCGGAACAGTCGAGAAGCTGCGCTGAAGGTTTCTCAGATGCTGGATCCCCAGAGGACACTCCCCTCAAAGGCCAAAGCCAGTACTTTGTCTGCTTCCTACCAGCAGAGAGGGCCAACAGATCTTTATACATGCAGCCAGTGCAGTAGTAACAGTGGTGTTAGTGGTGGGGCCACTAGCAGTGGAAGTAACGGAATAGCTGGTGGTACAATCATTAGGCAAGATTTCCCACCAACTGGGGGTTGTGCACCTCACAGCACAGTTATAGTGCACTCTAACAGTGCCTCGCCTCTGCCTTCCCAATCCTCCTATAATCTGCTCAGTATAGATGGCAGCAGTGGGGTAACTAGTGGAGGTGGAATCAGGGAAAGGGCTGACTATATCAACTCTGCCTTTACAGAGGATGAGGCTCTCAATCAGTCTCTGAGGCAAATGGCTCTTAATACAGAGGTAATGAGTTTGACAGTCAAACGGCCACCGCCGTATCAATGGGATCCATCTGCTTCTGAAGAGATTTGGGTTCCTCAAGAGCGTACAGTGACTCTGTCCACCTCTGGACCTCCTGCATCCCACAAACCTCCCTCACTCATCCTTAGCCCTGCACAACATCTGGAAGTTTCCCATCTTTCATTTGTCTTCTCTCCTAAATCTCCAACAAGTCCTAATGCCACAACATTCCAAACACCAGGAGCTTATCAGATTGCTCTGCCCTACCCACCAAGTGCAGCGTACAGTGGTCCACACCTTCAGCCCGTACAAGCATCTCCACGTCCCTCCTCGCCCAAAGAAGTGGTTGCTCCACTTTCCTTTTCCCAGCAAGACCAGGCAATAGTCTTGCCACCTGGTTTTCCACCCAATTTGCCCAACCTTGCTTGCTGCCCCCTCCCACCAATGTACCCTGGGCTAGCTTCTTGTTCCAGTCTCCCTGTGACTTCGATTCCTCTTCATCCATGGGGAACTTACAATCCCTGTCCACCCATGCCAAGCCCCTCAGGCCCTGCCCCGACCCTTCCACCAAAGGCCTCCCACATGCTAGATAAGACTGTTCTCTCTCCTCCCCCTCAACTACCCCCTCTGCCTTCACCCCCACCAGATCCCCAGAGTGTAGTCAGTCCTCCAGAGGCCAACGCTGAGGCTGGGGAGGGCTTTCAAGAGGTGCTTTCACTGAACGAAAGCCCAGTTCCCCAACGAGCAGACAGGTTTGGCAAGAAGAACCGAAAGCGGTTGGACAACAGTAGAGCAGATGAAGCCAATGTTCCAGCAATCACAGAGGGAGGCAATAAGTCCAAAAAAGACGGCCGTGCCCTTGGCGACTTCAACTCCCTCATCTCCAGTCCAAGATTGGGTGGACGAGACAAGAAGAAACCTAAAGGCCAGAAAGAGCAGCTGAAAGCCAAAAAGCTAAGCAAGGCCACAACGAACGAGTTCCAGGACAGCTCAGAGAGTGAGCCAGAGCTCTTCATCAGTGGAGATGAGCTGATGAACCAGAGCCAGAGCAGTAAAAAGAGCTGGAAGGCAAAAAGGAACTTACGAGCTGGAGGTTGCGATCTAGACGAAATCAAAAGTCGAAAGGCTCATGAGAAAGAGGACCGTGGCCTCGGCAGCCAGGGCTTTGTCTACATTATGGCCAACAAACAGCCTCTTTGGAATGAAGCCACTCAGGTCTACCAGCTGGACTTTGGAGGGAGAGTCACGCAGGAATCAGCAAAGAACTTCCAGATTGAGCTTGAGGGGAGACAGGTATGCAAGATGTCTACTGCTAATTCAGCTTTAGATGCTGTTTGTTATTCATCAGTATACACTTGCAAACATTTAACCTATCTCTGTCCATCTAGGTGATGCAGTTTGGAAGGATTGATGGGAATGCATACATCCTGGACTTTCAGTACCCCTTCTCAGCTGTGCAAGCTTTTGCTGTAGCACTTGCTAATGTCACCCAGCGCCTCAAGTGATTGGCATGAACATTTTAGCCAATTATGCCATTTCTTTCTTTGCTCTGTTTTTTTTTTTTAATGTTTTTTTCCCAGTTTAAGATGCAGTACTAATACTTGAAACCTTCATCTGGAAAGCAATTGCCACATTTTCCAAGTGTTAGAGGTACTACTGGGCGCTGAAATCAATTGCTGTAAATCAAACGTCATTACTTTTTTTTTTTGCATAAGAGAGTAATGTTTGTCAAACTTTAAGGAGGTCATATCTAAACTTGCTTTCAGGGACTTTCCCCTTGGAGTATAATTGCTAGCATCTGATTGGATGCTTTTTGGCTTGCAGTCATAAAATGTATTTTATTAAGAATTGGTAAGACTGAATATCCAGTCTGTAGCTGTATACTCTAAATATTTCTGTTAGGATGGACTTGCTTTGGCAGACAGAAAACAATATAAGCTCAAAGGTGAAACCATTGATGCTGTATTCATTAGTACTCTAGCTCTTCGAATGTTTGTAGTGAATTATTCCTTAAATACATTTTCACTATTCTTTCATCCACAATATTGTTTTTATTTGTACTGTCCTGCATGTCTCATCGATTTATGTTTTACCTTTATGTAAACTCTTCCTGATTGTGCATCTCCTTCATGGTAAGAAACAGGAAGTTAAGATGTGCAAAGACGGAGCGTTTGCTACATAAAGCCTTTTAATGGGCCTGCAGATAATGGTGACCACATTTCTTGTTGGGTTAAATGCTTTTGAAAGGGCTAGACAGTATTTGTGATGGGAACCATTACAGCATAAAATACATTGTGTGTATGTGTATATATGTGTCTGTCTTATGTCCCTTGTAAAGGATAATCCAAACACAAAGGTTAGTTTTCTTTTCGGGGTTAATTTGGTCCGTCACCAGGATTTCTCTCCGGAAACTATCCAGATGTTGAATTGAGAAAAAATGTTAGTGTTGTTTAAAACAAAAGTTTATTTATTTATTTATGTCTTTGTTTATTGTGCAATATTGTTAAGACTAATGCTTTACTGTAGTTAAGCGGTTCACAATTTCGCATCCGTATGGAAAATGAATGACATTTAGTCCGCCTTTTGTAAGTGTGAACGTTTTGATTTATGTGAAAACAATTCTTCAGCTTGATGTTGTATATAACGTGGATGATGCTGAATATGTGTTGAATTGTTTGTGGAAGGAGGTGGGGGGCGGGTGGGGGGGTCAGCGATGGGTTTCGATGTAATTTGCTTCTACAGCGTTGCAGCTGATAGGTGTGTGTTGGTGATTGTGGTTATGGTGTGTAGTGACTTTGAATGGGTTTGTCATCTGTGTTTTTGTACAGTGCTGAGCTCGAGTCCAACTCTGGTTTGTGTATTCCTACAAAGAATTGAAATCAGATCAATGCATCATCTCCAATGAGACTTTTTGACTTGCTCACTAATATGTATTACAGTCATCAAACTGTTTCACTGTTTTATCTGTTTGTAACATCTCAAATATTCCACTGAAATCATCCCCAGTTAAACTGTTGAGGTGATGTGTGCACTCTTGTATGTATTAATTTGATTGGGGTTTGTTGGACTTGTTGTGTACTGTAATTATTTGAAATGTGCTTTGTATTTGTAGGTCAAAAAGATGTGTTGGAGACGAAGGAAAAACTGAACAATTGTACTGAATGGTATAAAGGCATGCTGGGTAAATTCTGTTACTATGGAGTATGTTTGTTTTCAGAAGTGGTGAGCATGGTTTGGCTTTGGAATTGAAGGCGCACGTCTCAGTTTTTTATAATTGCAACATTTACATTTTAGAGCTCACGTTTGCTTTAGTTTGCAAAGATTTGTGTCCATTCTGTCTAAAATACTCTATATGAAATACCCATTATTGCATCTGGTTTTATTGCGTGTGAACTTAATTTCAGTTAATTTTGTATCTGTTTATTTACTCTTTACTGTATATTTAGGGGAGCCATGACCTCTCTGTTACGCTTTGTTATTTCCCCTTTTTCTTTGTTATTATTTTTTAAACAGACTTTGGGGTTTTGGGGTTAGACCTAACTAACTTGAAGCCTATATGCACTAGGGTTTCTATATGCACTAGGGTTTGCATTGTACTGTAATGAACAGTTTTGTTGTTCCTCAAAAGCTGAATTGTGTCCTTTGTCGGTGTATAGCCCAATAAAGTGTACAGGTTGAAATATCTTTTCTCCATTATTGAGTTAAACCTTGTGCGACCTTCGGGACTTTTTTGTCTTTTCGTTTTTGTTTATTCGATCATTTTGGCTGTGTTAATGCCAGCGGCATACATTTTGCCATAGGTGTGTATTTTTGGGGGAATTTTGATATTTTAATCTCAGTTCCTATAATACATCTATAATACACAAAATAGTTACACTCAGGACCTTCAGGACAAAAATGTCCCCATTGAAACCCATTAAAACTGGGGCCTGGGTATCTCAGCGAGTATTGACGCTGACTACCACACCTGGAGTCGCGAGTTCTAATCCAGGGCGTGCTGAGTGACTCCAACCAGGTCTCCTAAGCAACCATATTGGCCCGGTTGCTAGGGAGGGTAGAGTCACATGGGATAACCTCCTCATGGTGGCGATTAGGGGTTTTCGCTCTCAATGGGGCGTGTGGTAAGTTGTGTGTGGATCGTGGAGAGTAGCATGAGCCTCCACATGCTGTGAGTCTCCGCGGTGTCATGCACAACGAGTCACGTGATAAGATGCGCGGATTGACGGTCCCAGAAGCGGAGGCAACTGAGACTTGTCCTCCTCCACCCGGATTGAGGTGAGTAACCACGCCACCATGAGGACCTACTAAGTAGTGGGAATTGGGCATTCCAAATCGGGAGAAAAGGGGATAAAAAATAAATTAATTAAAAAAAGAAACCCATTAAAACTGCAATATTTGATCCCAGTGCAATTAAAGTATAAAATCATGAATTCTATGATATTATGCTTTCATTCCAGAGCCCTGGCTTCAAAATTTACATTTTTAATATTTTCCACCAGGTTTTTCTCATGTTTAGCCTATGGAGCAAATACATGCTTTTCCCCTATTCTCTGTTTGCTGTATTATAGAGCACTGCAGGACAATTGAATAAATGATGCAGCTAAAATTGTGTGTGTGTTGGTATGGATGTCAGAGTGTGTTTTGTATGTGTGTGTGTGTGTGTAAAAAACAACAACAGTGGCATTATGTAAACAAACTGGCATTTAAAGGGTTAAAATCCTGAAAATGAATGAATATTTGGTAGTTATGATCAGGACTGATGTCGTTGCATTTAGTCTGCTGATCTTTGGGGTCATTTAGGGTTTCAGAAGTGTACTCTTTCAATTTCAATAAGCCCTGTCCGTGGTGCTGAACAGTCGTCACGTGACCTGCACCCCCTCCTCCTGCATTCAGCTGTTCTCTTCTAACCTGCACAATTAAAACGCTTCGGTTGCATTTCACTCAATAGAGACCACCTGCAAAAAACATCATTAAACGCAATTTTTTAGCAGACATGGACCGGACGGACAGTGACTATTCCAGCTTTGAGAACCCGTTACTCAGCGAGATGAAGCAGTTCTGCAAGAAAATAAAAGAGGCCTGTAATGAATTAAAGGAGGATCTGACGCCGTACAAAAACGACCGATTCTACAGGTACAAACATTTCAGGAATTAAAGTATTCAGAAACACTGGAGATGACTGGTCAATCCTCACAGATTTATGTAGAATATTTTTTGACGTTTTTTCGCGTGGCTTCGAGTTCGTCTAAACGTCAGAATATTGTGTTTCCATTATAATAAAATTGTCCAATTTACCTCTGTTATTACACACTAAAATAGCGTGCGCGCGAAATTAAAACGCGCGTCAATTTTAATAGCGACCATTGTCAATAAATTGATACATACAAATATTTTCAATAAAATATGTAATTTAACATATAGAGATGACTAGCATTTTTTTTATCATCTTGAATGAAGCTTTTTACGATTTTATAAATGACTAAAACCGCTAAAGGAGTTAAAACTCGCCAGGCAATGTTAAAAAAAAAAAAAAAGACAATTTATGTTGCTAATTTGAGAGATGAAATAAACTAAAACGCCGACGCCGCATGCGCACTGCGGGGGATGTCACATGACCTGGCGATGGGCGGGCCACTGCCGATGACGTCAGTGCAGCTCCGGGCTGACGTGTGCGGATATGCGTCGCCAACAAACACAAACATTCTGATTTATTCGGAATAAAACTGGACGCGATGGACATGTAAGTGTGTAGATGACAGTCTCAAACACCCATATTCACATACATATTTTCAGAATTTGAGTGTGTGTGACATAAATGCATGTTTGGGTCAGTTTGACAGCCTCTCATGATAACAGTCCAGATGTTTGAGTGCATGAGAACTCTAGACACGCGCACGTGCGCTTATGTTTACACCGTATTTACATTTATTTATTAGATTTCAATTTAGAGTAAATGCAGTTGTGTTTTATTAAACATGTGGCGTGTTAGCTGCTGTATGAGGTGGATGTTGTGGGTGTGTGCTGATTTCATTTCCCCGTGTGTGTTTGTGTGCTTGTTTGTTTGTGTGTGTGTTTGTGTGTGTGTGTTGGTGTGCTTGTGGGTGGGGGTGTGTGTGTGTGTGTGTGTGTGTGTGTTTGTGTGGGTGGGTGTTTGTGTGCGTGTGTGTGTGTTGGTGTGCTTGTGGGTGTGTGTGTGTGCTTGTGGGTGTTGGTGTGGGTTGGTGTGTTTGTGTGTGTGTGCTTGTGGGTTGGTGTGTTTGTTTGTGTGCTTGTGTGTGTGTTGGTGTGTTTGTTTGTTTGTGTGTGTGTTGGTGTGTTTGTTTTTGTTGGTTGGTGTGTTTGTGTGGGTTGGTGTGTGTGTGTGTGTGTGTGTTTGTCTGTGTGTGTGCGTGTTTCAGATAAACATTTCTTTAAATGTTCACAATACTGAGGAAATATTGAATCATTGAGGCATGTATTAAATGGTTGTCCAGCATGTGTGGGGC
The DNA here is from genome assembly GCF_019703515.2 of Myxocyprinus asiaticus. Classification (NCBI taxonomy): domain Eukaryota; kingdom Metazoa; phylum Chordata; class Actinopteri; order Cypriniformes; family Catostomidae; genus Myxocyprinus; species Myxocyprinus asiaticus. The sequence goes on from NC_059390.1 coordinate 1,382,769, forward strand.
CTAGATTTGTTTGAAAATTTATTTGGTATATTTAAACATTTTACTTTTAAGCCCAACGTGTTTCAAATATAGAAAAATGTTGATGCATTTTCACATATAACAGCCAGCACCCCAAATGTGATAATAAAAAATGCTGTAAATATCAGAGGAATTATATGTAGTGATTTCCATGCATGTAAAATCACTAAAATGTGTTAAATCTGTTAAAAGTCATGGCAAGATTATAAATTTTTCTCTGAATGTGTGTGTTGTAGGTTAGCTCCCATGCGTCTCTACACACTCTCTAAGAGACACTTTGTCCTGGTGTTTGTGGTTTTCCTCTTCTGTTTTGGGGTCTCCACTCTCATCGGTGTTTCAGGTAAGTGATCTGGTTTCCTGCAGACACTTGAGCGCATTAAGAATGCACAGCGGCGTATCCCCGTATTCACCTTCTCGCCGTTCCTTCACTGTGTCTTTAAAAACGAATGATTCATAAAATCTCTGTGAATGCCCATCAGAACGCTGCAGGGTCGTAAAACCCCATAGAACTTACTTTATTCACCAAACATAAGACGTTAATTTGGGTTGGTGCATATGCGAGCACAGTACAATATTCATTATAACTGATGATTAATATGAGTTTTTCAATGACACCTTAAAAAAAACAGGCATCGGTTTCAGCGAGCACTGAAAAGGAAGTATCGGTACTCGTACACATTCTCAAAAAAATGGCATCGGAACATACCTACAAATACTAGAGTTTCACACGGATTGACAGCCCATGCATGTGTGTGTAGATCTATGATGTTTGAGTCAAAGATGTGATTCTAATAGATTCATTGAATTCCCACCGAGCTCAGAGGCTGTTTCTGTAATACTACATCACTGCTTTAGAAGAATGAAACAAGAGGATTGTGTTTTCTGGAGGAGGTGGCTGAATCATTACAAGATCGAGTCAGACAAAACAAGACATTAATTAGAGATGTCACTTTGCAGAGTTTACTTACTTTTTCCTGTTTTTTCATCTGTGTCTCTCCCATAGGACCAAAAATCGTAAGTGAAAACTACAACAATGGTTTAAGCGTCAGTGTCAATGGCTCAAAGGTGAGAGATTACGGTCATGAGCAGATACTATGAAGGTAAAATAGTGCCTAAATGATTTGCACACGCAGCGTAAGATTAGCAAAAGCGTAAATGAAGTTACATGTGCAATGGAATGATTTGCACGTGCAGAGTAAGATTAACGAAAGCGTAAATGAAGTTACATGTGCAGTGGAATGATTTGCACGCACAGAGTAAGATTAACGAAAGCGTAAATGAAGTTGCAAGCGCGGTGGAATGATTTGCACGCGCAGAGTAAGATTAACGAAAGAGTAAATCAAGTTACATGCATGATGGAATGATTTGCACACGCAGAGTAAGATTAGCGAAAGAGTAAATGAAGTTGCAAGCGTGGTGGAATGATTTGCACGCGCAGAGTAAGATTAGCGAAAGAGTAAATCAAGTTACATGCATGATGGAATGATTTGCACACGCAGAGTAAGATTAGCAAAGGGTAAATCAAGTTGCAAGCGCGGTGGAATGATTTGCACGCGCAGAGTAAGATTAGCGAAAGAGTAAATCAAGTTACATGCATGATGGAATGATTTGCACACGCAGAGTAAGATTAGCGAAAGAGTAAATGAAGTTGCAAGCGCGGTGGAATGATTTGCACGCGCAGAGTAAGATTAGCAAAGGGTAAATCAAGTTGCAAGCGCGGTGGAATGATTTGCACACGCAGCGTAAGATTAGCAAAAGCGTAAATGAAGTTACATGTGCAATGGAATGATTTGCACACGCAGAGTAAGATTAGCGAAAGAGTAAATGAAGTTGCAAGCGCGATGGAATGATTTGCACACGCAGAGTAAGATTAGCAAAGCGTAAATCAAGTTGCAAGCGTGGTGGAATGATTTGCACACGCAGAGTAAGATTAGCGAAAGCGTAAATCAAGTTGCAAGCGTGGTGGAATGATTTGCACACGCAGAGTAAGATTAGCGAAAGAGTAAATCAAGTTACATGCATGATGGAATGATTTGCACACGCAGAGTAAGATTAGCGAAAGAGTAAATCAAGTTGCAAGCGTGGTGGAATGATTTGCACGCGCAGAGTAAGATTAGCAAAGGGTAAATCAAGTTGCAAGCGTGGTGGAATGATTTGCACGCGCAGAGTAAGATTAGCAAAGGGTAAATCAAGTTGCAAGCGCGATGGAATGATTTGCACGCGCAGAGTAAGATTAGCAAAGGGTAAATCAAGTTGCAAGCGTGGTGGAATGATTTGCACACGCAGAGTAAGATTAGCGAAAGAGTAAATCAAGTTGCAAGCGTGGTGGAATGATTTGCACGCGCAGAGTAAGTTTAGCAAAGGGTAAATCAAGTTGCAAGCGCGATGGAATGATTTGCACGCGCAGAGTAAGATTAGCAAAGGGTAAATCAAGTTGCAAGCGCGGTGGAATGATTTGCACACGCAGAGTAAGATTAGCGAAAGAGTAAATGAAGTTGCAAGCGTGGTGGAATGATTTGCACGCGCAGAGTAAGATTAGCGAAAGCGTAAATGAAGTTGCAAGCGCGGTGGAATGATTTGCACGCGCAGAGTAAGATTAGCGAAAATGTAAAAGTGTAAATCAAGTTTTAAGCATAAGACAAATTTTAGCAATATTTTAATGCTTTGCATAAGTGTAATTCACATGTTGTGAATCCGTAATTGCGTATTAACACAAAGTTTGGTGTGTAAATTTGGGATTTATGCTTTTACAAATCTTACTCTGCACATGCAAATCATTTAGACACAATTTTACCTTCATATGATACTCAAACATATGGCTGATGCATTTATAACTCATGCATGAATATCGTGATCTGTAATATTTCTGTTCTGTTCAGACCGGCCCTTTCCAGCTCAGAACTCAACCGCTCTCAAACTATAACCAGCAGCTGTGGCTCACCTGTGTCATTCAGATCCAGAACACCGGTGAGACGGCATCTTCAACCACTCATTCACAAACAAACACTGCTGTCTGAACAGCACCAAAACTGATCCTAGACCAGGCTTTATATGTTTTTTGTTTTTGTTTTGTTTTTACGGAAAAATGAAAACCCTCATGTTGTTACAAACTGTATGACTTTGTTTTTTTCCGCGGAACCGAAAAGGAGATGTTTCACAGAATCTTCATGCAGCTCTTTTCTATATTATGAAAGTGAATGGTGATTTATATTATCAACAGTGTTGGGAAAGTTGCTCAAAAAAGCAATCCATTTTAAATGACTAATTACCCCTCAAATTGTAATAATCATATTCCCCTATTCCTAACTTCATAAAAACATGCTCAACAAATGCAACATAATATCTCGTTAGTGTCTCTTCAGCTGTCGCAGAAACGCAAACAGACATGCATATGAACATAAAATTATCTTAAATATTAACTTCTTATTTAGTTGACCGTGCATCTTTTTTATGCTGGAGTAATATTAGATGTATAAACCGGAAAATAAATATTTTCAATAAAAAAATTTTTTTTTGAAGTAATACAATAAAAAATATTTTATTTTAAATATTTATACTTATTGTAAAAAGTGCTGTATAAATAGAAGCAATAAATATTGTTTCAAAGCAGCTTTGTAGATGTTCCCTGCAAATAAGATTTTTTTTTTCATAATATATGAAATTATATGCCAGTTTAGTTTTATTTCTGTTTTTATTTTTTTTTCTATGGCTGTCAATACAATAAAAAAAGGTATAAAATGGTAATAAAATCAATATTTTTTCACTTTTTTTTTTTTTTTTCCTCTGAACATTTTTGCACACCCCTTTACTGCCCCCCTGGGGTCTAAAAACCCCGGCTTAGAAGTAATTGACTTAATTGAAAGTGAGTAACCAGGCTAACTTTTTTACTTTAAAAGTAATTACGTTATTAAAAGTAACAAATTCATTTGTAATCAGATTACACCCAACACTGATTATCAATCTCTAAAAATACAACAGGTGAATTCTTTTTTTTTTCGTTCTTTTTTTCCCCCAATTTGGAATGCCCAATTCCCAATGCGCTCTAAGTCCTCGTGGTGGTGTAGTGACTTGACTCAATCCGGGTGGCGGAGGACGAATCTCAGTTGCCTCCGCGTCTGAGACCGTCAATCCGCGCATCTTATCACGTGACTTGTTGAGCGCATTACCGCGGAGATGTAGCGCGCGTGGAGGCTTCACGCTATTCTCCGCAGCATCCACGCACAACTCACCACGCGCCCCACCGAGAGCGAGAACCACATTATAGCGACCACGAGGAGGTTACCCCATGTGACTCTACCCTCCCTAGCAACCGGGCCAATTTGGTTGCTTAGGAGACCTGGCTGGAGTCACTCAGCACGCCCTGGAATCAAACTCACGACTCCAGGTGTGATAGTCAGCGACAATACTCACTGAGATACCCAGACCCCCCTGATGTGAATATTCTTTTTAAGGACATTAACATGTTTGTAACTTGTAATGAGTTTTACTGTATATTTATGAATAGTAAACATATTTTACAGTAATTAATCATATAGCACATAACAGTTTCTGAACTTCTGCTTACTGTTCAAACTGGCTTTGAAATCGCACATCTTATGAGCTGAGTGTGTTGGTTGAGGGAGTGTAAGTGCGCTAGTGGTGATGAATTGTGATTTGTGTGTTCAGTTGGAGATTTCCGGAGGGAGTTCGGGATGAACGTTGAACTGCAGGGCGTGATGCAGGACGCGAGCGTGATGCGCATCAGCGATAACGTGCACAATAAGAACAGAACCCTGCACTGCGCCGCTGTGAGTCCTGCATTTAATTACAGCTGTAATCTCATGGTGCAAACTGGATTGGATCTTCACGAGTGTGTGTGTTGTGCAGCAACAGCAGGTATGTGATGAAATTATCGTGTTGCATCTGGGTTACCTGAACTACACACAGTACCAGATCAACGTCAGCTTCAGGAATCTGGACGATCTGAAGCCCAGTATCACAAATGTCACTTTTGTGGTGAGTTCAGATTTTCAGAAAGGTAATTTCTCTTATTTAAAGTCAACATGAGATCAAAGTTAATTTTCTCATGCACATTCCTGATATTATTGTGCATGATGTCGTGTGCACGTTATTCTAAAGGAACAAAGTGCTTCCCTTTTCAGCTGACTTCATCAAGACCTCTTATTTTTCATCCACCAGTCATATAGAGACATGGATAAACAAGTCCTGCCCTTCATTTTACTTCTTCACATTGAATATCCGGTTTCTCTCGGAAATGCGTCACATTACAGGAGTAAAATTGTTTGCGAATGCCATTTCAAGTTGACTTTAATCTCTAATGAATGCAGGTACTTTCTTAATCTAATGGGGGGTTTTTCTCTCTCTCTCGGTCACTGTTCTGTCTGTAAACAGTTTAAGATGTACAACACCACGTTCTCTCAGGTGGAAATCTGGTTCCGCTTTGTGTTTGTTGTGATGACCTTCATAGTGACTGTAAGTTACAGGCCAGAAACTTCTACAAAAGCTGCATGTTTCAGGTCTGAGTGTTAATCAGCATTTGAAACGAGCTTGTTTGCTGTTTTTGTGTAGTGTATGTTTGCTCACTCTTTGAGGAAGTTCTCCATGAGGGATTGGGGAATCGAGCAGAAGTGGATGTCTATTCTTCTGCCTCTGCTGCTGCTTTATAACGGTGAGATTATCTGCTCACCATCATAAAAATGAATAAATAAAAATAGATATAAAAATAGCAGCAATTAGCATGCGTTCAAGTGCCTTTAAGTATGAATGTAAAATATAATGCGTTTTAAAAATCTGTTAGCACCTGAAACAGGTAAATTGACATAATTTCCAGAAGCATCAGGTTGAGGACCAAAGTGGCATGGCCTTTTTAACATTCCTGACAGTTACAGCGCCAGCTATTGTCGGATCTTCACCAAATTTGGCATGTTTCTTCAGAATCACACGTCATATATGTGTACTAAATTTGATAAAAATCGGATTTATCGGGGCCTGGGTAGCTCAGTGGTAAATATGCTGGCTACCACCCCGGGAAGCCGCTGTTTCGCTAGTTCTAATCCCAGGGCGTGCTGAGTGACTCCAGCCAGGTCTCCTAAGCAACCAAATTGGCCCGGTTGCTAGGGAGGGTAGAGTCACATGGGGTAACCTCCTCGTGGTTGCTATAATGTGGTTCTCGCTCTCGGTGGGGCGTGTGGTGAATTGTGCGTGGATGGCGAGAAGCCTCCATATGCGCTATGTCTCCGTGGCAACGCGCTCAACGAGTCACGTGATAAGATGCACGGATTGACAGTCTCGGAGGCGGAGGCAACTGAGATTCGTCCTCCACCACCCGGATTGAGGCGAGTCACTACGCCACCACGAGGACTTAGAGCGCTTTGGGAATTCCAAATTGGGAGAAAAAGGGGAAAAAAATCCCCCCCCCCCCAAAAAAAAAAATCTGATTTATCATTTAGGAGTTACAGGCTTTTTGGTAAACAAGGCCACGCCCGTATTGTTTTATTTACCCTGTTATAGCCATGCCAAATAAAAAGTTCAACATATATATAAAATATGATTTTTTTTTTTTTTTTTTTTTTTTTATGATCTCAAATATTTAACGAATGATTTGATTGACACCAATGTTTCTTGATGCAAAGCTGTTCAAAATGAGGAGACGTATGATATGAAAGGAATAACATGTGTCTGTGTGAAACACTGCAGAATATACAATAATTTACACACATGCAATATGCGATAACGGTCATTTAAAAAAAATAGTCAAATAGGTGCACGTTTCGTTCCGATCAGTCTTGTCGATCAGCTGCTGAAAGTAGATTGGTCAATGGGGGCCATGTTTTGTAAGCTATGCAACTGTCCACATAGACCTTGATGGCACCTTAGACAAAGACATTGCATGCAAAATTTGAAGTCAATCGGACCAACCGTTCCATAGTTAGAATTTATTTTACATTTGTCATTTGTATAGCGCCACCAAGAGGCTGAGGTGCAATTTTTTTCATATGTTCTCAGTTTGACCCTATACATACGTGTCTGAAATTTAGTGAAAATATCTCATTCTGTTCAAGAGTTATAACCATTTAAGTAAAAGTGGCCACGCTTACTTATGTTTTGCCGTACCATTGCGTAGTTAAATCGAAAGTTAAAACTTTTTTGAAAATTATTAGTAAGTAAAACCGTTTTGCCCTTGATGAAGTTACAAAAGTTAGTGTACTTGTTAACCAAGTGAACAAAAGTGTCAGTGAAGAGCATGCTTGAGATGAAAAATAAAACAAAACATAGAAAAATCAAGAGAAATATCACTTGTGAGCAGAAGATTTGTATCAATCAAGCTGTAAATTGGGGTCTGGGTATCTCAGCGAGTATTGACACTGACTATCACCCCTGGAGTCGCGAGTTTGAATCCAGGGTGTGCTGAGTGACTCCAGCCAGGTCTCCTAAGCAACCAATTTGGCCCGGTTGCTAGGGAGGGTAGAGTCACATGGGGTAACCTCCTCGTGGTCGTGATTAGTGGTTCTCGCTCTCAATGGGGCGTGTGGTAAGTTGTGTGTGGATCGTGGAGAGTAGCATGAGCCTCCACATGCTGTGAGTCTCCGCGGTGTCATGCACAACGATGCGCGGATTGACGGTCTCAGAAGCAGAGGCAACTGAGACTTGTCCTCCGCCACCCGGATTGAGGTGAGTAACCGCGCCACCACGAGGACCTACTAAGTAGTGGGAATTGGGCATTCCAAATTGGGAGAAAAGGGGATAAAATAAAATAAAAAATCAAGCTGTAATTTTGCCAAATTATGCAATATGATTTCATTATGTGTATTTGGGATACATCAAATGTTAGCTCTGAAATTAGGCTTAGCAAGGCTTATTTTAAGTAAATTAGCAAGAGTGTTAAATTTGTTTTAACGAGACTTTCTAGAAGTCCACAGTGCCCGAAGCTGAAGAAAAAGCCATTAATACATTTAAATGTAGTATAAATTGAATGTTGTCACTCCTAGTAAAAACAGGTTGACTTATTGCTGTTTTACGCTGTTCTAGATCCGTTCTTTCCGCTCTCGTTCCTGGTGAACAGCTGGTTTCCGGGAACGCTGGACGCATTTTTCCAGGCTCTGTTCCTGTGCGCACTGCTGCTGTTCTGGCTTTGTGTGTATCATGGCATCAGAGTGCAGGTAAAGGTCACGACCCCTCAAAGATCAACATTTACAAACCAGCTGTTACTGGAAACGGACCAACACTTCCATTTATTACATCACCTGCTCATCAAACAACACATCTAAACTCCATGAGGCTGTCCTGTTGTTAGACGTCTCTTAAGGGTCTTTAATTGCAATATTGTGGAATTAATTATCACGGAATATAGTTGATGTCTGTTAATGAATCTTTAGGGTGAGCGGAAGTTCTTGACGTTCTACCTGCCGAAACTCGTAATCGTCGGGCTGTTGTGGTTATCAGCCGTTACTCTGGGAATCTGGCAAACGTAAGAAACTCGATACTGTGTGAACTTATGCATGGAACATCAGAGTTGTTAAACATATTATAAACATATTTTTTGCAACAACCAACGGGTTCATCTTAATGGACATTAATTTGCTTTTTGCTCATTGGTAGTTGTTAATGCTGTCAGTGATGGTGTCTTAAGGGAATTTAATTGTGATTTTATCAGGGTGAATGAGCTGCAGGATCCCACATATCAATATAAAGTAGACATCCAGAACTTCCAGGTAAGTTTGAATTCTCCACTGCTGTTTTTTTACTCCTGTTTCTTAATTAAATGCATCATTCATTCACTGATTTTCTTTCTGTTTAGGGAATGAAAATCTTCTTTCTGCTGGTGGTGGGGCTGTATGTTCTGTATCTGGTGTTTTTGGTGGTGCGAGCGTGCTCAGAACTCAAGAACATGCCCTACACAGGTAACAAAACACTGAGAGAACATTCTTCCTTATGTGTGATGTAGGGCTGCACGATATGGAGGAAAAATGTGGTACGCGATAAGTAGTTGGATAATGTGGTATTCAATATGCGATGTAATAATCCTATGATGATGTCATCGGAGTACGTGGAACATTGGAACCTCGACCACCCAAATATACTGAGTTTATTGGGAGAAAAAAGGGACTTATTTCCCCGAGATCACAATCATGGTTGTCTTGTGTTCTAAACTGTGTATAATATATAGACCAGGGCCCTATTTTAAGAGCGCTAACCGCAAAGTCGTTGGGCATGATCATGAAGTTTTGGTATTTTTGTGCAAGCATGCGCTGAGTCTAGGCGCAAGTGGGTTTGGTGAAATTGCACGTGCAAAGCGCTAATGGTCTGGATCAAGTGCAATTTAATTCTGAGGTTCTTCTCCGGTTATTGCACCGTCTGCGTCCTATTATATAGTCCATTTCCTCAAACACCAGCGATATAAACAAAGACAGCACATTCAGAAGAAGTTAGTTGTGTAAATGGACTGTATGCAGTGAATTAGAAGAATAGAAATATGGATTTGCGTACTTTTGTGCATTAACTGCGTCCTTGTTGAATGTCAGGCATATTTCTATGAATCGCATTGAAAATGTGGTTCATTTGTTAATATAAACATAATTGCAAAATAAACCATGACCTCTAGAAAGTTTAACACATCTCATAAATCTTTTGTTTCATCAACAGTGATCGTCAGAGACATAATTTAATGTTCCACTATATTTGAACATGAACTTTATCACCACCTGCTGGTGGAATCTCCAAACTGCAAATGCAGGAACTGAGTTTAGACTTTGTGCTGAAAATAGACGTGCCGCTGAAACGTCCCGGCGCAATGAGCTGCATCTCAGGAAAATAGCAAATTACGCTTTGCACCACTTCATTACCGTACAATACACCCATAGATAGCACAAACACTCCCACCTATGCCCACGTGCGCTTTGCACTGACACGAAAATCGGAATAAGACGCAGCGCGCGGTCATTGCATGTAGTGCTGTGCTTTTGCACTTACGAAAATAGAGCCCATACTGTTTTACCATTGGCTGCATATCCGCAGATGTGACGCTCTCCATCATTTGAGACGGAAGGAGTTTTTGGAGAAACACTATTTTAGTCTCAGTTTTCAAATTATGTCAATTTTATCACAAAATTCAACAATAAATGTTGTCTGGATGCTCTTTAATGCTGTGTGTGTCAGATGGTGGCAGCTTCCCATTCAAACGGAGCCGGGCGCAATGCTCTCTCTCTCAGACTTATAGCATGTAAAAAACATAAATGAACATCAGAGAGTATGTTTTAAGATGCAGTACAACTTACTAATATGTGTCAACTCTCATGTAATCGCCCAGTCTGTTAATGTTGAAATGACATGGAGAAAATGAATGGGGAACATCTTGTGCTTTGGATCTGCGCCCATGCACACTGCACGCACACACATTGAGAGACAGTCTCACGCTCAGTCTATTCTATTCTCGGCATAAACGTTACTTTTTAAAGTATTATTGCAAGGCCTTGCGATATGCGTATTGCAATTTGTAAATGTGCAATATTCCGATAAATGCGATATATCGTGCAGCACTAGTATGAAGAATAATCGCAGCATTCATCTGCAGTGTTTTTGATTGTTTTATTCCTTCCTCAGATCTGCGACTGAAGTTTCTGACAGCGCTGACGTTGGTTGTGTTGGTGATTAGGTAATGTAAAAATAGATTCATGAGGATCTGATTTATCTTTTTAAGCATATTAAAGACCACAACACGTAAGCATGCCTTTATTGGTGTTTTAAAATTTTTAATGCTGCTGTCTAAGGGGTCTGGGTAGCTCTGCGAGTATTGACGCTGACTGTCACACCTGGAGTCGTGAGTTCGAATCCAGGGCGTGCTGAGTGACTCCAGCCGGGTCTCCTAAGCAACCAAATTGGCCCGGTTGCTAGGGAGGGTAGAGTCACATAGGGTAACCTCCTCGTGGTCGCTATAATGTGGTTCTCACTCTCGGTGGGGCGCGTGGTGAGTTGTGCGTGGATGCTGCGGAGAATAGCGTGAAGCCTCCACATGCGCTACGTCTCCGTGGTAACGCGCTCAACAAGCCACATGATAAGATGCGCGGATTGACGGTCTCAGACGCGGAGGCAACTGAGATTCGTCCTCCGCCACCCGGATTGAGGCGAGTCACTACGCCACCACGAGGACTTAGAGCGCATTGGGAATTGGGCATTCCAAAATGGGGAGAAAAAATATATATAAAAATGGGGAAAAAATAAAAAATGTTGCTGTCTAAATGGCTGAATTTCACTAAGAAATGTCCAGGTCATATTTCACTCCAAAGTCTAAAGAAAAAAAATATATATATATTTTTGTCCATAGAATGGTCACATTAGATTCCCATTACTTTAATGTAGTAATTTTGAAATATATCTATATATATTATTTGAATTTGTATAAATTTAAAGGCAGTTTTTTGGTATTACAGCAATGAGAATCTGTGGGGAAATATGCTTAATTGTCATAACAGTAATGTTACAATGCAGAAAATATTAAATGGTCCTCAAAATAGCCTTTTTTAAATAAAAAGTATAATTTCATTTATTTGACCTGTTTTGTGAGATTCACCCAAATAAAGTGAACACCTGGTGTAATTCTCTCTCTCTCTCTCTCTGTTATCAGTATGGTTATTCTGTACCTGAGATTCGGCTCCAAGGCTCTGCAGGATAACTTTGTAGCAGAACTTTCTACACACTACCAGAATTATATCCTTTTATTTTTATTTATTTTTGACATGTAACAAATTTCAGCCAGAAATGTTATTCCTAAACTGAAATGTAAATGTAAAGAAAAACATTGTGCACTCATTTGTTTGTTAATAATTAAATACAGGAAATGTATTCTTTTTTAAATTTGTATCCCATTTTCTCCCAATTTGGAATGCCCAATTCCCACTACTTAGTAAGTCCTCGTGGTGGCGCGGTTACTCAGCTCAATCCGGGTGATGGAGGACAAGTCTCAGTTGCCTCCGCTTCTGAGACCATCAATCCGCGCATCTTATCACGTGACTCGTTGTGCATGACACCGCGGAGACTCACAGCATGTGGAGGCTCATGCTACTCTCCATGATCCACGCACAACTTACCACGCGGCCCATTGACAGTGAGAACCACTAATACGTTAGCGTGACACTCCCAGACACGAGATTAAGTTCTTTACAGTGTTTTGTCTGTGCTCTCTAAACCAGGGGTTTTCAAACTGGGGTCTGTGGAAAATTTTAGAGAGAGAAAAAAAGTGTTCTGAAATGTATAAAAGTAAAAAACAATATTTTCCAAATTTGACATTATTGCCATTTCGGTTTAATTGAAATGTTTCTCTGCGGGTTTATTCATTTAACATTTCTCAGTTATTGGGTAAAAAAAAAAATAAGTTGTCAACATACTACAAAGTAGGCTAAAAATGTTCCTGATAAACTAAAAAACTATAGGCTGATACCGATATTTTGCCATTTACACACCTTATTTTGTCATCATGTGAACACTGTTTTGCTTAGAAATTGTGCTTTGGGGGCCTGGGTATCTCAGCGAGTATTGACACTGACTACCACACCTGGAGTCGTGAGTTTGAATCCAGGGTGTGCTGAGTGACTCCAGCCAGGTCTCCTAAGCAACCAAATTGACCCAGTTGCTAGGGAGGGTAGAGTCACACGGGGTAACCTCCTTGTGGTCGCTATAATGTGGTTCTCGCTCTCGGTGGGGTGTGTGGTGAGTTGTGCGTGGATGCCACGGAGAATAGCGTGAAGCCTCCACACGCGCTACGTCTCCGTGGTAACGCGCTCAACAAGCCACGTGATAAGATGCGCGGATTGAAGGTCTCAGACGTGGAGGCAACTGAGATTCGTCCTCCGCCACCTGGATTGAGGCGAGTCACTACACCACCACAAGGACTTGGGAATTGGGCATTCCAAATTGGGGAGAACACATGACAGGCCAAAATTTAAAGAGAGCCACAATGAAAGAAAAATACAAGATAAAAAGAAAATATTAATATACAGTATCTAAAAACAGTATATATATAGATAGATCCTGTAAATACATTGTTTCGAACATTATGCATTATTATGGTTTTTCGCTTGAATTTAATTTGCAACTTGGACAGGAACATAGCGTGTGATGCACTTACAATGGAAGTCAATGGAGTCAATAATCTGTAAACATTAAAATACTCACTGTTTCAACAGTATAGACACAAGACATAAACAATATGTGTGTTAACATGATTTTACTGTCATAAAATCACTTACTAAGCTTTTCTGTGACGATATCAAATTTGACAACTTCGTTGCCATGACGACGTAATGACATAACCCCTAAACAAACTTACAAATGATTTAAACAACTTTACAGCTCAAAAAATACACGAAGAATTAATGCAAGTGATTTAATACAGTTATAAGTGTCACATTTCTGCCTTTTAAACCCTCCAAAAATTGACCCCATTGACTTCCATTGTACTGTAAGTGTCTCTTCTTTAAGAAATTATTTTTTGTGGTAATCAACATTGTCACAAATGCTGTCGTTTGAGCCCAACTTGTACTGACCCCGGAATATTCCTTTAATAGCAGCATGGATTCACATCAACTGTTTCAGCTTCTCTCGGGTCATCAGTGATTTTCCTTAATGTTTATTTACCAGCTGAATTTCTCTCTTTCTACGGCCTTCTCAACTTTTATCTCTACACGTTAGCGTTCGTCTACTCGCCCTCCAAAAACGCTCTTTACGGTGAGTTATGTGCACAGAAAGACTGACACGCAGAGAGAGTTTTCTCAGTGAAACAGCAGAAACGAAAGTTCAAGTCTTTGCGTTCAGAATGACATGAAAACATTGCGTCTCCTGCATCGCAGATTCCCAGCTGAAAGACAATCCCGCCTTCTCCATGCTCAATGACTCGGACGATGAGGTCATTTACGGGTGTGTATCCCAGTTCAAATGTGTGTTTTTTTGAAGGAGGTTTAAATTGATGTTAAATCATGATATTATGTGTGTTTTTAAAGGAGCGATTATGAAGAAATGCCTCTTCAAAACGGCCGTGCCATCAAAGCGACCGCCAAGTACCAGGATGACAGTGAAAGTGACTGATCAGACTTCTGATTGGACGAGAGTGAAACTGGTTTGCTTGTATATTAAGCATCTGGCCTCTTTGGGGGATGTATATAGACTCATCGTTGAAATAATGCCAGTGTCATTATATACTCTGTGTAAACATACATGCCTGTATATTTTTAAAGATAAAGGTGAGGTGTTTTTGAATGTAACTCCACGTGGCCTGATGAGGTGTTGTATAGGTGGACATTTCAGTAATTATCACCATCACTGACACTGTCGGTCGTACAGTGTCAGTGAAGGGAAGTGTGCAAGTATGCATGCTTAAGCTGATTTTTTTCAACCACTGTTTTTGATTTTCCCCTTCGTACCGTTAAATCTAAGCAGATGACTCCAGTAATGCATCGGGGAAAACGCTGATCTGCACACGTGAAGTAGAGCCACTTTGCCAATAGAGAGATCTAATGTGCTTGTTTTATTTTTATTTATTTTGTATTTATTATTTTTTCTCCCCAATTTGGAATTCCCAATGCGCTCTAAGTCCTCGTGGTGGCGTAGTGACTCGCCTCAATCCGGGTGGTGGAGGACGAATCTCAGTTGCCTCCGCGTCTGAGACCGTCAATCCACGCATCTTATCACGTGACTTGTTGAGTGCGTTACCATGGAGACATAGCGCGTGTGGAGGCTTCACGCTATTCTCCGCGGCATCCACGCTTAACACACCACACGCCCCACTGAGAGCAAGAACCACATTATAGCGACCAGGAGGAGATTACCCCATGTGACTCTACCCTCCCTAGCAACCGGGCCAATTTGGTTGCTTAGGAGACCTGGCTGGATCACTCAGCACACCCTGGACTCAAACTCGCGACTCCAGGTGTGATAGTCAGCGCCAATACTCACTGAGCTACCCAGGCCCCCCTGATTTATTATTATTATTATTATTATTATTATTATTATTATTTTATTTTTATTGTATGAAGAAGGTATTGGGATGAATCTCAATCAGAAGAAAAAAAAATCTATTTTGCATAAAGAACCAATTTTAGGACCATCAAGAGTTTTGCATTGTGACACTGTTTCATGACAGTTTTGCAAAAAAGTCTCATTACTGTTGTGCGGAAAAAGTGATATTTTAAAGTACATTTGGTTAGTGCAAAATATATATACATGTACTTAAAATATGAAAATGAACCTAAAAATCATGCAAATAATGTCATGATGCAAAAAGCGTAGTGGTCCAGACATTTCTTCATGAGATTCACCCGTTTAGACGCACATTCTGTGTGCTCTGGATGTCCGGTGTACAGTTTTACTTTCCAAAAATATGATTTTCACACATTCCTTCCTTCACACGACTGTGAACATGTTTATTTTGTGGATCATATGCAAGTTATTGTTAATGAAATCAGTTCCAGGATTTTGTGTACTTTGTATTAATATAGAAAGCAGGTTCTTAATGGTCAGATTTTAATCCAGCGCAACAAAAATAACGCCTTTTGTTTTTGTGTTTGTTTTGTTGTTTTAAGCACTGTTCACTTATTGTCTTACATATTGTTTTTTACTTGTTTGGAGCTCCTTGGAGGTCTGTGCTCGACACGACTGGCTTCAGTGATGTTTGCATATGGTGTTACACAACATCAGCTTTGGTATCATGGTCCTAAAATGTCATTTTGCCCCAAGTCCAAGATGCAAGAGATGGTTCGCAGAATGTTAGGGACGGACAGCCTCGGTCAAAATGCACTTTCATTGCATCTATTTCCCACACAGGAAAGTCATTCAGATTTGTGTGGGTGAATTGTTCATTTCATGAAATATGCCTGAGATACCACTACAAGAATGTTTAGAACAGTGTAATAATTTCTTGTTGGATATGTCCGGTTCGCTGTGCCTTTCAACATGTACATAAGGTCATTCCCAAGCCTTGCTGACCTCAGTCCAAACACTCCTGCATTCACACGCAAGGCAGAGGAGCTTTCCTTCGGTTGCACTGTTGTGATGTATGTGAGAATGTTGTACAAACTGTTCATTAAATTTTTAATGATGGAGTCTTCACATGGAACTCGTGTCCTTATTGCATGTATAACAAGGGGATTTCGACTTTGTGCAATGCAAGAATGTCCGACAATACAAAGGGCAGTTTGAATGCAAAAAACTGAACAACAGAACGCTGCATTTGTAAGTTGACTCTAAGTCCATGTCTTCTGAAGTGATATGATAGGTGTGTGTGAGAAACAGATCGATATTTAAGTCCTTTTTTACTACAAATATTCACCTTTGACCAGCCCTGACCAGTAGGTGGCGATATGCACAAAGAATGCAAATTGCTAAAAAACAAAAGAAGAAGAATGAGAAAGTGAAAGTGGAGATTTTATCATTTGTTTTGGTATTGTGAGTATTCTAAGAGTATTTTGAAAAACATTGAACTTTTCGTATTGTATGATTCCTGATATTTATTTGAAATCGGTTTTATATTGTAAGAGAAGAGTCAGATGTTTTTATTTAATCAGTCTTGTCTTGGCTAAATATTTTATATTAAGTGTAAATTTAGTAAACTTGTGCAAAAACAAGAGCCTTGTTTTAATCTTTTTCTTATGGACTTAAAACTTTATATACATTTGATTTCCAATTCTTCTAATAAGAAATCTGTGAAAACGGTAAATCTTTTCAAAAGGTAAAAACAATTTCTCCCTGGTATATAATATTTTATAATTTTGTATTTTTTTTTTTTTTTTTGTTTAATAAAATAAAATAAAAATACGTAGAAAAATGTTGCAATTTCGTTACATTTAAATCAATTGCAAATAATTAAGAACACTTCAATTAACAGTAAATTTAAGGTTGTATACATAAAATAATTAAAATAAACATGACTGTAATATACTAAAACGTATTCTGGTTCTAAAAAGTAAACAATTTTTTTTTATTTTTATTCAATTAACCTCAGCATTATACATTTTTATGTGATTACAAATATTAAACATTACACAGCGGGAAATGTGTAACATTACTTTATAAAACTTAAATTCATTAAATAAAAATAAATATTAAAATCTTCTTATTTTGGATAATCGGTAAAGCCAAAAAGTAACTTCCCAACAGAAAATATTTATACTTAAACTTCTGTAGTGAAATACCGCAACTGCTGCGTCGCTAGGGCAACAGCCTTGATTGACCGCTCTGAGTAACCAATACAAACGGCTCCAGGAAGACCCGCCCCTTCGGAAGAGGATTGACGTCAGGATTCTCCGCCCTTCCGCCTCCTCTTTCACAGTGGCCGTCAGCGAGAGACACCATGAAGGCGTCCGGCACAGTACGTAAAACCCTTTAAAAATCATCACGCAGGCGCTTAAAGCTCGTATATATCGCCCGAAAACACTCGTAAGACATCTAACCCTCTATATACGTGCGTTTGTTCAGCATATATTGAAGATAAATGCATAAATACATGTTTGAAGTGTAGCGCGAGCCAAACATGGCGGCAGAAGAATGAGTCCACGTGTTCGTCATCACGCTGATCTGAAGTATTCTACACGTTTTAGTGAGCTTGCGTGCTTTAGTTTCACAATGATCTAGGACAATCTTTGTTTTCAGAGATCACTTGCGAACTAGTTATTTTAAATAGCATTGAATCCAGTTTATTAGCATTAGCTGGGATAAGACATCTGTTATTGTTGAGCTTTAAGCATTAAAAGTTGTGGTGATGTGCCCTGCAGTGTTATCATGGCTGTTTTGCTCTTATCGTATGGAGAAAAGTGGTGATCATGCCTGCTTTGAATCAAGATCTTATACTTGTTGTTTACATTTAATTTAGCTCTTCTGTTAATGTACATGTCAGAGAGGTTCAGCACTTTCTCTTGGACATCCAGGTTAGGTATTAAACTTTATTTAACCAGAAAAAAGATTAGCAAGAGGGAAGCAAGTTAAATTTGAGCACATTGAAAAACAACTCAAACTATTTTTAGAAATGGATTATAATTGAACCCTTGTGCGTCATTTTAAAAAAGTTACTCAATGTCTGTGTCAAAAAAACTGCTTAATAATATTATATATTAATATTATTTTCCACTTTCAATTAGTTAATTTTAACCAACATCAGTCCTGATCATAACTACCAAATATTCATTCATTTTTCAGGATTTTAACCCTTTAAATGCCAGTTTGTTTACATAATGCCACTGTTGTTTTTTTTACACAAACACACACACATTTGTCATTACACACATACAAAACACACTCTGACATCCATACCAACACACAATTTTAGCTGCATCATTTATTCTATTGTCCTGCAGTGCTCTATAATACAGCACACAGAAAATAGGGGAAAAGCTTGTATTTGCTCCATAGGCTAAACATGAGAAAAATGGCGCCATCTGGTGGAAAATATTAAACATTATATTGTGAAGCCAGTGCTCTGGAATGAAAGCATAATATCATAGAATTCATGATTTTATGCTTTAATGGCACTGGGATCAAATATTGCAGTTTCAATGGGGACATTTTTGTCCTGAAGGTCCTGAGTGTAACTATTTTGTGTACACAGTGTATTATAGATGTATTATAGGAACTGAGGTTGAAATATAAAAACTCCCCCAAAAATACACACCTTTGGCACAATTTATGCCATTGGCATTAACAGCCAAAATGATCTAAAAGACAAAAATGTCCCGAAGGTCACACAAGGGTTAAAGGTCTTTAGGTTTACCAAAAAACAAAGATTTGCCAGGTTTGTCTGTATTGCAGGCATCAATATTGGCAGAACTGAACATTTAACAGCCTTTCAGTGCCTGTTGTTTGAATCGCACACAAACCTAAAGGTCACGACCTCCTGATGGTGATGCCCTTGCTATGTGTGCGTAAAGAAAAATTGAACCTTGTCGCCTTTCTCAGGCTGTCAGATGTGCCACTGAAAGTGAATTCAAGGTGCGACAAGCTGCTAGAGAGAAACTGATAAAAATCCAGGTGAATAAGTGCAGATTGAGGATTCCTGAGTTGAATGGTGTTTTCCTCTTTTCCAGCTTCGGGAGTATAAGGTTGTTGGGCGGCTTTTGCCCTCCGCTAAGAACCCCGCACCCCCTCTGTACCGCATGAGGATCTTCGCCCCAAACCATGTGGTGGCCAAGTCTCGCTTCTGGTACTTCGTCTCCCAGCTGAGGAAGATGAAGAAGGCATCCGGAGAGACAGTCTACTGCGGCCTGGTGCGAATACACTGATAAACTAGAAGTTCAGGGACTTTGTTCTCGGTATGGACTGATTACAGTGCTCTGCTGAAATGTTTTCACTATTAAAACCCAAACTTGCCTTCTGTTTGTAATCAGGTTCACGAGAAATCCCCCCTTAAGGTGAAAAACTTTGGCATCTGGCTGCGTTACGACTCTCGCAGTGGAACCCACAACATGTACCGCGAGTACAGAGACCTGACCACCTCTGGAGCCGTCACTCAGTGCTGTGAGTTACTAATACACTTACGAAATTGTCATTTGTGTTAAAAACAGAGAATTTCTGTCATGGTAGTATTTTTACTGATTGGAGTTTATGCACTTAAAAAAAAAAATGTTGCATATTGTTATTAGCGTAAAGTAGACAAAACTACGAAATGCCAGAAAATGGAAGAATGGGAATTATGTAGAAAACAAATGGTGTACTAAATCTAACTCATGGAAAGAAATGTTTAGAAATGAATACAAAGGCCTAGTTTATATTTGTCCACAAATGGCAAGCATTTAGAGCAAAAGCCTTTAGGACAAAAGGTTTCTAACCTCTTAATCTCGACGGGCCCACAAGCTTGCGATAAATTTATGCTTAAAGTATTGTTGTCCCCGTATACCGAAGTAACTCGTACCATTTGAAAGCTCAGAATCTGAACTTTTCATAGAATGCCATAATTTTTGCATTTGTTACATAAAATAACACAAAAAGCCTTTGTTAAGAAGTGCGCCACCTAGAGGTGATGTAGAAATATGCGTACGAATATAAACGTTTTTCAGATAGCGCTTCAATAGGCAAGTCACATATCAAATGAAAGCTCTCATGCTCAGAAATGTGACTGAGTGGATTATTGTCTTGTCGGAACACCACAGTTTTAATGTTTATCAAAAGAATCAAGAAGTAAAATATGATCACTGTGAGACAACAAAGACAAACTAATATCTGCTCCATTCAGTGCTTCTGTAAGCCCCAAGTAGCCACAGTCTCCATATCTGCTCTTACCTTAGGCTGTGTTCTTTATAAAGAGCCACTTTTAACATGTCTGTGAGCTTGCTTGCTTTAAAAAAAATCCAGTGTTATATTTCAGATGTCCAGAACAGAATTAGCAGACAACACATGGTAAACAAATGATTGCCAAAATATTTTAGCAACTATTGATGAAATATTATACAGTGCTTTGATAAAGTATTTGTCCCGTTCCTGATTTCATGTTTTTGTGTATCTCATACTAAATTGTTTCAGAAATTTAAACGAGATATAACATAAAACAAAGGCAATCTGAGTAAACACAAAATACCGTTTTGTAATTTTTAAATGCAGTTATCCAATACTAACTGGGCCTGTGTGAAAGTATTTGCCCCTTAGTTACTAAATCCCCAAATCTATGAAGCTGCATTCATAATGGGGTTCAGCTGGACTAGACACACCCAGACCTGATTACTGTCAGCCCTGTTCAATCAAATCAACACCTAAATACAACTTTTACAGCAGCTTGAATTTGGTTAGAAGGTCTCACTCAGTAGCACATGATACCAAGGTCCACAGGAATTCCAGAAATTATGTGGAAAAAGCTGTCTGGGAAGGGTTACATATCTATGTCAAAAGCTCGGTGACTCCAAAGAACCACAGTGAGAGCCATTATCTCCAAATGGAGAACACTTGGCACAGTAGTGAACCTTCCCAGAAGTGGCCGACCTTCCAAAATTCCTCCAAGAGCACAGCGATGACTCATCCAGGAAGTCACAAAGCCAAAGACAGCATCCAAGGAACTGCAAGCCTCTCTCGCATCAATAAAGGTCACTGTTCATGACTCCACTATCAGAAAGACACCGGCCAAAAATGCCATCCATGGAAGAGTGGCGAGGTGAACACCACTTCTAACCCAGAAGAACATTAAGGCTCGTCTGAATTTCACCAAAACACACCTTGATGATTCTCAAACCTTTTGGGAGAATGTTCTGTGGACTGATGAGTCGAAAGTGGAACTGTTTGGAAAACAGGGGTCCTGTTACATCTGGCGTAAATCAAACACAGAATTCCACAAAAAGAACATCATACCTACGGTCAAGCATGGTGATGGGAGTGTGACGGTGTGGGGATGCTTTGCTGCTTCAGGGCGACTTGCAATAATTGAGGGAAACATGAATTCTGCTCTCTACCAGAAAATCCTAAAGGAGAACGTCCGGTCATCAGTCCGTGAGTTGAAGCTCAAGAGCAACTGGATTATGCAGCAAGACAATGATCCAAAGCATAGGAGTAAGTCCACCTCTGAATGACTCAAAGAAGCTAAATTAAAGTTTTGGAGTGGCCTAGTCAAAGTCCTGACTTGAACCCGATTGAGATGCTGTGGCAGGACCTTAAACGGGCAGTTCATGCTCGAAAACCCTCCAATGTGTCTGAACTAAAGCAGTTCTGCAAAGAAGAATGGGCCAAAATTCCCCCACAGCGTTGTGAATGACTGATCTCCAGTTATCAGCAGCGTTTGTTTGCAGTTGTTGCTGCTAAAGGTGGCACAACCAGATATTAAGTTTAAGGGGGCAGTTAGTTTTTCACTTGGGTGATATAGGTGTTGGATAACTTTTTTGATTAAAAAAATAATATATATTTAAAAAATGTCTTGTGTTTGCTCAGGTTGCCTTTGTTATATCATATCTCGTTTGACGATCTAAAATAATGAAGTATGAAAAATACACAAAAATAGAAGAGATCAGGAAGGGGGCAAAAACTTTTTCACAGCACTGAACATCTAAGGATCTCTCCGGATTGAGCTTATAGTCCGCTCAGAGGCCGATATATTTGACGATTCAGCTGTGTTACAGCGCCACCTATATTTCGGATCTGTATATTGTAATGGAAGGTGATACACGAAAATATTTTTTCCTAGTACTTGCTGCCATCTAGTGAAATGAAATAATAATTTTTGCAGGGAGAGAGAGCAAACAGAACCAGAAATTACATGCTTATAAAGTTAGGACAACAACAACAAATAAATGGTCATAACATTTACAGTTATTTATGAATTATTGGGTTTTTTCTGTAAAATGAGATTAATATTTTGCCATTAGTCCACTGTATGTGTGTAAGGTGAGCTTTCAAATTTGTATATAATTGTAGGTTTCAAAAAATGCACCAGAGTTGAAGTGAAGATTAAAAAACTTAAATATAGTCAGTTCCTAATATACTTGCACACCAGGCAGTGCTGCATTAGTGCATCAATACTATCAGCGTTGCTAATGGATTTTGAGTGACAGTTGCTTGTGATGAATTTGCACACAAACCCAAAGGTCACGACCTCCTGATGGCGATGCCCTTGCTATGTGTGCGCAAAGAGAAATTGAACCTTGTCGCCTTTCACAGGCTGTCAGATGTGCCATTGAAAGTGAATTCAAGGTGCCACAAGCTGCTAGAGAGAAACTGATACACTTCCACTTAACATTAATTCTTCAATATTGGAGTTGCGTATAAAGTAAGATGATTTAGAACAAGCATGAACGACAAATTGTGCAGCTGTTAGAATAGTTCCATTGAAGCGCCTTGGATCAGTATATATTGCCAGTTAAATTGATTATTGTATAAGACAGGATGTTTACCTTTAGAGGTTGGTGAACGATGCAGAAATTATTACAATTGGCTATGCATATTGGTTATTGGACGCAAATGTGATCAGTATAGAAACTACTATCTGTCATCACTTCTGAGTCCGTCAATCCATGTGGCTCGATGTGCATGACACCGCGGAGACTCGCAGCATGTGGAGGCTCATGCTACTCTCCACAATCCATGCGCATGCTACACAAGCCTTGCTTTCCTGTCAATGTTTTACTCTATAAAGACTTGTGTTTTCCACGCTTGTTGTTGTGCAGATCGTGATATGGGCGCCAGGCATCGTGCTCGTGCTCACTCCATACAGATCATGAAGGTTCAGGTGATTGCAGCCAACAAATGCCGCAGACCCGCCATCAAGCAGTTCCACGTGAGTTCACGCGTTCAAAACACCACCTCATTCTCTGACAGCGTAATGGTGCTCTGTTCTGTTGTGGGAAATGTCAAGAGTAATGAAACTGTGTACAAAACTCTTTACAACTCATTGTGGATCATGCAGATATTGACTAATATTGTGTCTCTGTCCAATAGGACTCCAAGATCAAGTTCCCTCTGCCTCACAGGGTTCTGCGCCGCCAGCACAAGCCCCGTTTCACCACCAAGAGACCAAACACTTTCTTTTAAAGTGTATATTTGTACTTTTCACATTACTGGCGAATAAAAAAGAAAACTTGGGAAAAATCTTTCCTGCCTGGTTTTGTGTTTTTGTCAATTACAAAGTGGGAGTCAGTGAGTTTGTTGCATAATATGAATTCAGAAAGTCATTTATGAGTGGGGAAAGGATGAATCCCACAAAGCCGGTCAATGTCCAGGCATTTTGCATCTGGGATAAAGCCCATTTTTTTTGTTTCTACCCCAAATGCTCATTACTATAGTGACATTTTTGTGTGTGTGTGTTATGGTAGTATTTGTGCTAGAGGTCGACCGATAACTAGGGTGGTGCAAAAGGCAGATAACCGATAAATTGGCTGATTTGAGATGAATGTTACATTTTCTTAGCCTTTCCTTACTGTGATGGGCACAGACATAGAGGCAACAAGATTCCAAAATAAATAAAATTCCAGATGCATTTTATTGTGCAACCATAATCCCAATAATAAACCATACTATTTATTATTTTTTGTTTCCCCTTTTCTCCCAATTTGGAATTCCCACTACTTAGTAGGTCCTCGTGGTGGTGCGGTTACCTCAATCCGGGTGGCGGAGGACAAGTCTCGGTTGCGTCCACTTCTGAGACCGTCAATCCGTGCATCTTATCACGTGACTCATTGTGCATGACACCGCGGAGACTCACAGCATGTGGAGGCTCATGCTACTCTCCACGATCCACACACAACTTACCACACGCCCCATTGAGAGCGAGAACCCCTAATCGTGACCACAAGGAGGTTACCCCATGTGACTCTACCCTCCCTAGCAACCGGGCCAATTTGGTTGCTTAGGAGACCTGACTGGAGTCACTCAGCACGCCCTGGATTCGAACTCGTGACTCCAGGGGTGATAGTCAGCATCAATACTTGCTGAGCTACCCAGGCCCCCTAAACCTTACTATTAAATCTGCAATTATGGGCAATGTTTTTTTTTGTTTTTTTTTGAAGATAACCGATAGTTCTAGAAAGCAGCTATCGGCACCGATTAATCGGTAAAACCGATATATTTGTCGACTTTCTACTGCCTTTTTTTTTTTTTAATTCCTTAAAGGAATATTCCGGGTTTAAGTTCAATGGACAGCATTTGTGGCATAACATTGATTACCACAAAAATGTATTTTGACTCGTCCCTCCTTGGGTTACAGCAAGACACTTACAATGGAAGTGAATGGGGCCAATTTTTTTGTTAAAATACTCTGTTTCATAAGTT
>NC_059390.1:1412500-1417500 GCF_019703515.2 Myxocyprinus asiaticus
GGAGGTGATGTTTCAAACGTATTCGATGTGTTGCTGCTAGCTTTAGCACGTTAGCCAAACTCAGTTCAACACGTGTTTCTCAAACAACATACATACACAGCGTGGGGTGATGGTAAAGCATTCAACTTAATTTTCTGTCGCTGCTGTCTTCACTGAAGTTTCGCTAGTTGCTACATTTTCCATGATTGTTTTGTCAGACTAGCAGCGCAGCCAGGAAACTCCACCCCTTCCGCTACATACGGCAAGCCGTGAGCGCTGAGTGCATGAAGTGTCCAACATTGCACACGCTGTGTAAATATATACGTTGTATGAGATACAAGTGTGGAACTGAGGTCGGCTAACACGCTAAAGCTAGCGGCAACACATGTGAAACATTTGAAATGTCACATCCGTCAGCTGTTAAACAGCGAATGCTTTCATGTAGTAAAAAAAAACGTTAAAGGTGCGGTCACACATACCTTCTCATGGCGAAATACAGTCATCTCAGCGGGAATCCGTGATTTTCGCGACGGACTTCCGTTGGCTAAGAATTTCCTCACACTGATTTCGCCTTAAGTTCAAGTTTGGGGAACTTTGACAGGTGAAATCGCCTTGTTTGGTTGGTTTGGCGGTGACCGCGCCTTAAGCATACATTACATGGAGTGGATAGTGTATATTGTAAGTGCATAGTGGATAGTGCGTCATTTGGGACATAGCTGTAGTTTCTTCTCTTCTTTTTCATCCCGTTTCTCTGTACTGTCGCCACCTAGTGATATGGCGGTATGACTGTATTCTATAGAACTAGCTACGTTTTTTGTTTCTCCCCATTTCTCCCCAGTTTGGAATGCCCAATTCCCAATGCACTCTAAGTCCTCGTGGTGGCGTAGTGACTCGCCTCAGTCCGGGTGGCGGAGGATGTATCTCAGTTGCCTGCACATCTGAGACCGTCAATCCACACATCTTATCACGTGACTTGTTGAGCGTGTTACCGCGGAGACCTAGTGCATGTGGAGGCTTCACGCTATTCTCCGCTGCATCCACGCACAACTCACCACGCTCCCCACCAAGAGCAAGAACCACATTATAGCGACCACGAGGAGGTTACCCCATGTGATTCTACCCTCCCTAGCAACCAGGCCAATTTGGTTGCTTAGGAGACCTGGCTGGAGTCACTCAGCACGCCCTGGATTCAAACTCGTGACCCCAGGGGTGATAGTCAGCGTCTTTACTTGCTGAGTTATACACAACAACCACAGTGTATGCATGTGGCATCCAACTGCTGCAAGACCTCAGCATTTCACCGGTCATTTTAATCGGGCGTAACTTTAGTGCGCGTGTACTAATCTTGCAGGACGCAGTCAGTACCTTCTCCAAATTTTGGGAAATGTACACAGAATGCACCCAGAAAATTAGCATGATGCACAGGGTATACATTGCTTACTGAAGAAATAGTATGAGTAGTATGGTAGTGTGCAATTGAGAACATAGCCTGTGAATGACACTTTCACGGATGTCACAGTCAGTCAATAGCGCACCTGTCACCTGAAAGATGGAGAGGTTTGAAGGACTATGTCGAGGCATGAGGGTGGTTTAGAGTCGGGCAATTTAGTGGATTTGGCAGGTGGCAGGTTTACTGCTGTGGGTTGGGGTGGTGGGCATACTGTGTGGTGATTTCCCCTCGGGATGGCACTTTCCAGGAACCATCCCCGGGCAGAGGGCGAACACCCAAACCTCAAGCCACAGATTCCACAGCGCATAAAAGCTCTTGGTTCAGACAGCTTACCGGCAGGTAGAGTGAGTGTGTGTTTATGCGTTCATAGGTAGAAAAGTGAAAGGCCACAAATCAGATGTTCTCCAGGTTGGTCCAGCGAGGACAACTGAGGTGAAATCTATGCATTCTGAGACACCAGAGCTGCAATGATGTTTGAAGATACACTATAGTATGGAAGTATGCTATTGTGAACACAGCCAGCATGCAAACTGCAATATTAGTCCGACTGCAGCGGTTCTTTGATGCTGTCTATAATGCTACTTGTCTCTTTATCATGAAGCCATGGTCAGACTCGAGTACATACATGAGAACACACTCGTGTATAAGCAATACGGCAACAGTGAGGTGGCTCTGACACACTACCTGAGTGAGAACCGCTGAACCAGCAGTGCACGGCCCGAGGCTGCCGATTTGATTGATTGGACGTTCACATTCAGAGACAGCGAGCAGTTCACAGGATGTACAGTTAAAGAGAGGCATGTTTAAACCTCCCACTGCGGTACTGCTTCAACTCCCGGTCCAAGCAAACACTTAAAGTATAATGTTTTTAAGACACAGGCAGTGACTAAAAACCCACGAATGACTGACTGACCTCACACACAGATTTAAAAAGAGAGAAAATCAGCATGGGAATGAAAAAAAAACAACATTAAAAAGGACATTTCATGCTGGAGTATTAAAACAAATAACTGTATGTGAATGTCTGTGTTCGGAAAAGCATATTAACATACTAGTATGCACACTGTGTGCACAGCATGCAAATTTGAAGTGTGCATAGGATGATCTGCTAAATTTGCCAAAAGGTGCAGTATACAGAGTGCGGAATACACAAAAGTCTGATTAAATATGCTAAATAAAACAAGCATTTATTTCCAAGTGGATAATGGACAAATGTATGTTTTAAAGGTAGTATGCAGTATACAGTAAATACTGCGCAGTATTTAGTGAGTACTTAGCTATTATTCCATTGCATTGCATACTATTTCTTAATAGAATATGTCAAACCATGCAGTATGCAATTATAAACATTTAAAACTGTAGTAGAGTCAGATGTGTTGGGGGTAATCTTATTAAATCGAAAAGTTAAATTAAGTCGAAAAGTTGTGTAATTCTTGTAATCATATTACAGTTACTGGGCTTCAATTAAAGGAATATTCCGGGTTCAAAACAAGTTACGCTCAATCGACAGCATTTGTGGCATAATATTGATTACCACAAAAATGTATTTCGACTCGTCCCTCCTTTTCTTTAAAAAAGCACAAATGTGTGTTCCAGTGAGACACTTACAATGGAAGTCAATGGGGCCAATTTTTGGAGGGTTTAAAGGCAGAAATGTGAAGCTTATAATTTTATAAAAGCACTTACATTAATTCTTCTGTTAAAACGTGTATTATTTGAGCTGTTAAGTTGTTTAAATCGTAATTTGTACAGTCATTTTAGGGTTTTAGGGTTTACGGCATTACATCGCCATGGTAACGAACTTGTATAATAGGCTTTAACTTTCCACAGATGCGGTTAGTAAGTGATTTTATGACAGTAAAATCATGTTAACACACATATTGTTTATGTCTTGTGTCTATACTTTTGAAACAGTGAGTATTTTAATGTTTACAGATTATTGACCCCATTGACTTCCATTGTAAGTGTCTCACTGGAACACACATTTGTGCTTTATATAAAGAAAATGAGGGACGAGTCAAATTAATTTTTATGGTAATCAACATTATGACACAAATGCTGTCGATTGAGCTCAACTTGTATTGAACCCGGAATATTCCTTTAAGCTAATTACTTTTAAGTGCATTTGCTATGCTTTAGATATTTCTAAATCTTGCATCAATGAACATGGAGAAAATATCTATTATTTTAAATCTGTTGTGGGGAAGAAAAAAAAATCAGTGATGTGTTTTTTTTATTATCTTAAAAGTAATTAGTAATGTGATTACTTTCCCATGAAGTAATTAGTAAAGTAATCTGATTGCCATTTTTTTAGAGAAGTAATTTGTAGTGGATTACTTTTTTGAGTAAACAGCAAACAGCTGTTGAGTTTTTTGTGTTTGAAGATTTGGAGGGCTGTCCTTACAATCCTTTTCCGAATCCTGTCGTGAGAATAGTTGGCAGTGAGCCGACCTGCTCTACTTCAGTTTAATATTCTCTTGTGTCCAGTCACCCTCAGAGTATTTAACGAGATGAATCGATGCATGAAACCACAACTGAACGTCCCTTGATCACAACACACACAGTCTCCATTCAGAAGTATTCAGGCACACACTCGTCTTGGCGAGGGAAATAGAGCAACAATGAGGAAAAGTAAGACATGACTTTGAAGCGTCTGCCCATCCGTATCGGTTTCACAGGCTCAATGTTCAGCCGCTGTCCAGTGAGCGAGCAGCACGGCGCCAGAGGACTCATGGGTAATGGGCTGCCGTGAGACGAATATGATTGAGAAGTCGAATGTGATTGAGTCGGGCTGTATAGAACGCAACAGTCAGGCTCCAGAAGTAAAAATCGCTTACATTTTTTCCAAGAGAAATATATTTTTGACAATAACGTATAAACCTTTCAACACAGACCTACTATGTGCTCTTGGGTTGTTAAGTGATATGTCAGTTTAATTAAATTGTGTTTTACTGCCAAATTTCTGGTGAGGAAATACCCTTAACCTAAAATGAGATCCACCAATAAGAGAAGTTGCTGTTACCATGGAAACCCTAGCGGCAGCCCATTCCCATAAAGCATTGCAAATGACATAAATGAGTCACTTGCCTACACTTTGTATATATCTGCATTTATTTTGCACTAAACTTAAAATATATCCTTTTTATACTCATAATTAATGACTATAATTCAACAGTTGTATATTGGGGGTCCTGGGTAGCTCAGCGAGTATTGATGCTGACTACCACACCTGGAGTCACGAGTTTGAATCCAGGGTGTGCTGAGTGACTCCAGCCAGGTCTCCTAAGCAACCAAATTGGCCCAGTTGCTAGGGAGGGTAGAGTCACATGGGGTAACCTCCTTGTGATCGCTATAATGTGGTTCTCGCTCTCAATGGGGCGTGTGGTGAGTTGTGCGTGGATGCCGCGGAGAATAGCATGAAGCCTCCACACGCACTAGGTCTCCGCGGTAACGCACTCAACAAGCCATTAATGGTCTCAGACATGGAAGCAACTGAGATTCGTCCTCCGTCACCCGGATTGAGGCGAGTCACTACACCACCACGAGGACTTAGAGCGCATTGGGAATTGGG